>NW_026961707.1:0-8000 GCF_963924245.1 Chroicocephalus ridibundus
GGAGGGCCGGGGCCCGTCTCCTCGCAAAGGAACAGGGAGCGGGGGGGCTGCGGGCCCGGGAGCGGGGGGGGTCCGGCCCGGGAGCCCGGGGATGCAGGGGGAGAACCGTCCCGATGGGGGGGGACGCGAGGGGGGGAGGGAGGGGGGGTCCGAGCCGGAGGCCCCGGGGGGGGGGGGCCGGGGCCGGGGCCGGGCTGGGAGCCCGGGGACGCGGGGGGGGAACCGTCCCTAGAGCGGGGGGGTCCGAGCCGGAGGATGGGGGGGGCAGGGCCGGGGCCGGCCTGGGAGCCCGGGGACGCGGGGGGGGGGACGCGGGGGGGGAGGGAACCGTCCCGGGAGCGGGGGGGGGTCCGTCCCGGGAGCGGGGGCCGCCTGCCATCCTCCCGCCCGACGGAAACGCGGCCGGCAGACGCCGCTCCCCACGTGACCACCCGGAAGTAACGTACCGGAAGATGCTTCGCAGGCTGGCGAGTGGTAGGACCCCATGTCACCTCCACGGGCACTAGCGGGACCCCGTGTCCCTCTGTGTCACCTCATCAGTGTCAGCACAATCCCAGCGTGGCACTGGTGGGACCCCCACCTCCCGCTGTGTCACCCCGTACACGGGTGACAGTCCCATCCCAGTACGGCCCAGTCCAGCACTGGTGGGACCCACCACGTCACCCCGTGTCACCTCCTGGGTGGCAGCACCATCCCAGTTTGTCACAGTCGCTTACTGGTTCTTTCCATCCCGGTGACCCAACGCTTTATTTTATTTCTTTTTTTCACTTTTGCCCCTTTTTCACACCATTTCAGCCCATTAAAGTTCATGGGGTGACATCGCTGGTGGCATCGCCGCGTCCTGTCGGGGGTGGCACTTGTGGACACGAGTGTCCCCACGGTATGGGGAGGTTGGGGACGCAGAGGGGGATGGCACCCCCGGGAAGGACAAGAGGATCCTGGGGGGGGGGACACCGCGACCCCCATGGGGACAGGGGTGTCCCCGGGAAGGGGGAGGCACATTGGGACCCCCATTAGGACAGGGTTGTCCCCAGAAGAGGGGGGGGGAGGACATTGTGACCCCCGGGGGGACAGAAGTGTCCCCGGGGGGTCCAGAGAGGGGCACTGGGACCCCCCGTGGGGACAGAGGTGTCCCCAAGAGGGGTGGAGGGGACATTGGGACCCCCATTAGGACAGGGGTGTCCCCGTGGGGGCACATTGGGACCCCCGTGGGGACAGGGGTGTCCCCGGGAGGGGTGGGGTGTGACATTGGGACCCCTGTGGGGACACTGGGATCCCCCAGGGGGACAGGGGTGTCCGCGGGAGGGGTGGGTGGGGGGGACATCGGGACCCCTGTGGGGACAGGGGTGTCCCTGGGGTGGCTGCTGGCGGGCAGAGGGACCCGGGGGCGCCGCTCCCGTTGCCATGGTCACGCGTTGCCAGGGCGACCTGGCCGGGCCGCGGCGCGACCCTCATGGCAACGGCCGTCCCGCCCGCCCCCGCCCCGCGCCGCTATTGGCTGTCGCGCTCCCGCTCTGCGTGCGCTGATTGGCCGGTGCTGCACCGGTGGCGGAACGGAGACGAGGGCGGGAACCGGAACCCAAACTGGGAGCTGGGCCCAGACCAGTACAGGGCCCGAACTGGGAGCTGGTCTGAACTGGGAGCTGGGCCCAGACCAGTATAGGGCCTGAACTGGGAGCTGGTCTGAACTGGGAGCTGGGCCGAACTGGGAGCTGGGCCCGGACCAGTACAGGGCCCGAACTGGGAGCTGGTCTGAACTGGGAGCTGGGCCCGGACCAGTATAGGGCCTGAACTGGGAGCTGGTTTGAACTGGGAGCTGGCCCCAGACCAGTACAGGGCCCGAACTGGGAGCTGGGCCCAGACCAGTACAGGGCCTGAACTGGGAGCTGGTTTGAACTGGGAGCTGGGCCCCAGACCAGTACAGGGCCTGAACTGGGAAGTGGCCCTAAACTGGGAGAGATTCCTGAGCTGGGACAGGGCTGCATCCCCAAACCAGTGTGGGGTCTCAACTGGGTCAGAAGCTGTACTGGGACCAGAGCCCCAAACTGGGACCAGAGCCTAAACTGGGACTGGAGCCTGAACTGGGAATAGAGCCTTGAACTGGGACCGGAGCCTGAACTGGGACCAGAGAAGTGAACTGGGACCAGGGCCTGAACTGGGACTGGAGCCTGAACTGGGACCAGAGCCTGAACTGGGAATAGAACCTTGAACTGGGACCGGAGCCCTGAACTGGGACCCCCTCCGTCCCCCTTCCCCCGCGTCCCCCTCAGTCGCAGGCCCAGCACCCCCCTCCCCAGCGAGCCCCCTGGCAGAGGGGCCGGTGTTTGTCCAGGCCGCTGCGCAGGCGGAAGTGGCGGCCGCAGCGCTCGCAGGCCCTGCCGGCCCCGTCGTGGGTCTTCATGTGCTCCGTCAGATGGTGCTTCAGCTTGAAGCGCTTGTGGCAGGCGGCGCAGGCGAAGGGCCGCAGGCTGAAGGTCAGCATGATGTGCCGGTCCCGCTTGGGCTTGACGGCGAAGCGTTTGCCGCACAGGCAACCGAAGCGTTTGCCGTCGGGAGCCGCTCCCAACTTCACCGGGGCGTGAAGCGCTTGGCCCCGGCCCAGGATCTCGTTCCCGTGAAGGTCCACCGGTTTCCAAGACGGCTGCGGGAAGACGGCCGCCCCCCCGCCTGTCACCAGCGTGCCGCCCGTTGTCACCATCGTCCCGCCGCCGCCGGCCGGGATGACGTAGCTCACCTCCGCCGGGGCGAAGCCCCCGGCCAACTCCGCCGCCGGCAGGAGGCCCTCAACGGCGGCGCCGTCGCCCGCTTCTTGCTTGATGTAGAAGATCTTGGGGGGCTCGTGGGCGTCTCCGGGGGCCCCGTCTTCCTCCTCATCCTCCTCCAGCACGATCTGGAGGGCGTCGGTGGGGCGGTGGCGGCGGCGGTGGCCGCCCTCTTCCTCCTCCTCTTCTTCTTCCTCCTCGTCCTCCTCCACACAGATCTTGAGGACCTCCTCGCCCGTGTCCTTCAGGAGGGAGCTCAGGGACGACGTGGCTGCTGGCGCCACATCAGTGGCCACGCGGATTTTGAGGACCTCCTCGCCCCCCTCCTTGGTGAAAGATGGCGTTGCCGCGTCACCGCCGCAGGTGGCCCATGAAGAGCCATCGCCACCACGCAGGGGCTATGGCGATGATGAAGAGCCATCGCCACCACGGGTGGACCATGAGGATGCTCCATCGCCACCGCGGGTGGGACACGATGAGCCATCGCCCCCGCGCGTGGTCCACGAGGAGGATGAAGACCCATCTCCACCACGGTTGGGCCACAATGATCCTCCATCTCCACCGTGGCTGGTGCATGAAGCCCCATCTCCACCACGGGTGGCCCACGATGACGCTCCATCTCCACCGTGGCTGGCACACGAAGCCCCATCTCCACCACGGGCGGTCCAGGATGATGAAGGCTCACCACCGCGGCTGCTTGATGACGATGATGATGTCACCTCGTTGCCCCGCCCAGCCCACCGGCAGGGCCCCCCTCCAGCTCCCTCAGGATCTCCGAGCACTGGTCCACCACGTGCCACATCTGGAGACCGCTGGCCACCAAGAGATGACCGGGCAGGGCCTCCAACAGCAACGTCAACCGCCCGGAGTAGATGAGGTGCAGGAGCCCCTCGAAGGCGTCGGGGTCGATGGCGGGGGGCAGCAGCAGGCGCCCCCCATCCTGCAGCAGCAGCTTGTCGTGGAAGAAGGGGGACGCGGCGGCCAGGACGCTCTTGTGGGCCGGGAAGATGCGGCCGCCCACGTGGACGGCCACGTCGCAGAACTTCCCCTCCAGCCGCAGGCGGTTGAGGGAGTCCAGCAGCGCCGCCGCGTGCTGGGGGAAGGAGATCTGCACCCGGCCCCCCTCCGCCGCCATCCTCCCCGCCACGAGCCTGCGGGGACACGGCTGTCACACGGAGCAGGGGCGGCCACTTGCCCTTTTGGGCACCCGGTTGCCCCTTTGGGCACCCTGTTACCCCATGGGGTGCCTCGTTGCCCCATGAACAGTCTACTGACCCACGGGGCGCTCTAGGGTGCCCTTGGGTGCCCTGTTGGCCCTTGGGCACCCTGATGCCCCGTGAACTGTTCTACTGCC
This sequence comes from Chroicocephalus ridibundus, assembly GCF_963924245.1. Taxonomy (NCBI): domain Eukaryota; kingdom Metazoa; phylum Chordata; class Aves; order Charadriiformes; family Laridae; genus Chroicocephalus; species Chroicocephalus ridibundus. The sequence continues at coordinate 4,117 of NW_026961707.1, forward strand.
CCATGGGGTGCCCGGTTGCCCACTTGGGTGCCCGGTTGCCCAATGAATGTTCTACTGCCCCACGGAGTGATTTAGGGTCCCCTTGATTGCCCTGTTGCCCACTTGGGTGCCCGGTTGCCCACTTGGGTGCCCGGTTGCCCAATGAATGTTCTACTGCCCCACGGAGTGATTTAGGGTCCCCTTGATTGCCCTGTTGCCCACTTGGGTGCCCTGTTGCCCTCCCAGGCACCTTGTTGCCCCACAGGGCATCTTCTTGCCCCATGGGATGCCCTGTTGCCCCTTGAACTTTCTAATGACCACGGGGTGCCCCGTTGCCCCATGGGGTGCCCAGTTGCCCCCTCAGGTGCCCTGTTGCCCACATGGGTGCCCTGTTGCCCCCTCGGCCAGCCTGTTGTCCTGCCCACAGAGCGTCCTGTTGCCCCATGAACTGTTCTGATGCCCCATGGGCTGCCCTCTTGGGTGCCCAGTTGCCCCATGGCACCCTCTGTTGCCCCATGAACTGTTCTACTGCCCCATAGGGAGGCGCAGTTGCCCACCTGGGTGCCCAGTTGCCCCCTGGGGCTCTTTAAGACCCCACAGGGTGCTCGCTTGCCCACCTGAGTGCCCTCTTGCCCCCTCGGGCACCCTGTTGCCCCCCCTCCTTGGGTGCTCGGTTGCCCCCGGAACAGTTCAGCCCCGCCCACTCCCTCTAGCCCCACCCACACCCCGCCCCCTCCCGAAGCCCCGCCCCTCCAGCTCCCCATCTTCTCCTAAGCCACGCCCCTCTCGAAAAACCCGCCCTCATAATCTACGCGCCTCCTAGGCCACGCCCCCTCCCTAACTACGCCCTTCCTAAGCCACGCCCCCTCACCAACTCCCTCCAAAGCCACGCCCCCGCAAACCCCGCCCCTACAGCCCAATCAACCTCCGCCCCCTCCGTCCCCAGGCCCCGCCCACCCCACCCCACCATTGGCCGCCCCCGCTGGCCCCACCCCCCGGTAGGCGGGGCTACAAGACCGATCCGAGTTTATTAAAGGCTCCGCGGGCAGCGGCGGCCCCGGCGGGGGTTGGAGCCAGCCCAGACCCGCCCTGGGGCCGCCCGCGGGCGGCGGATTGTCGGGGCTGCGGCGGGCCCGGGCCGGGCACCGGGGCACCGGGGGCCGCTGAACTGGGGGGGGCCCGTGAAGCGGGGGGGCCTGGTGCGGGGGAGGGAGGGCGCCGGGGGGGGGAAGCCCGGTGCATTTGGGGAGTCCCGGTGCACTGAGTGCATTTCGGGGGGAGGGGGGGGGGGCCCGGTGCACTGGGGGGGGGGGGGGTCCCGGTGCATTTGGGGGTTGTCCTGGTGCACGGGGTATGGGGGGGGTCCCGGTGCATTGGGGAGTCCCAGTGAATTGGGGGTGTCCCGGTGCACGGGGGGTTCCCGGTGGATTGGGGGGGGGGGGTGTCTCAGTGCACGGGGTCGGGGGGGGACCCGGTGCCTTGGGGGTCCCGATGCAATGGGGATGTCCCGGTGCACGGGGGGGGCGATGAATGGGGAGCCCAGTGCATTTGGGAGGGGGTCCCGGTGAACGGGGGAGGGTTCTGCTGAATGGGGGTCCCGGTAGACGGGGGGGGGGTCCCGGGATGATGGACAAGGTGTCCCGTCCCCCCGCCCCCCCGCCGGTGTCCCATGGGGGGACCGGGGATGTGAGGCCGGGGCCGGTGGCACGTGGCAGGGAGGGGGACACGATGCACGAGGTGGCCCCATCCCGCGGCACGGGGGGGGGTGGACGCCAAGGGACACCCCAGTCCTGGTGCACGGGGACACCCTGGTGCCATTGCACGAGACCTGGTGGTGCACGGGGACCCCCCGATGCCATCGCACGAGGATGACGGTGCACGGGGACACACACACACACACACACCCCAGTTCTGGTGCACGGGGACCCCCCGATGCTGTCGCACGAGGATGATGGCGCATGGAGATGCCTCTTCCCCCGGGTCCTGGTGCATGAGGCTGGTGGTGCACGGGGACGTCCCACTCCCGACGCACGGTGACACCCCGGGCCTGGTGCACGGTGACACCCCGATGCATGATGACACACACACACACACACACACACACACACCCCCGCCCCCCCCCCCGTCCTGGTGCACGGTGACGCCCCGCTGGCGGTGCCCGGCGAGGCTGTCGCACGGCGGAGCTGGACGCGCGGGGGTGTCCTGTGGCTCCTGGTGCACGGGGTGGGTGTGCGATGCACGAGAGACGATGCACGAGGAAGAGGGGGGGGGGCAGGGGGCAAAAAAAAAAAAAGGAGGGGGTCGGGGGGTTGTACGGGGGGGTGCTGCTGCACGGGGAGGTGTCGCACGGGGAGCTCCGGTCCTGGTGCACGAGGGAGGCGATGCACAAGGCTGGGGGGGGGGTGGGGGTGTCCGGCACCGGTGCACGAGGAGGCCGGTGCACGTGGGGAGGGGGTGTGCGGGGGGCAGGGAAACGTGATGCACGAGGGGAAGGTCCGGTGCCGGTGCACGGGGGAGGCTGGTGCACGAGGGGTGGTGATGCACGAGGAGCTGATGCAGGAGGGGGAAGGTCCGGTCCTGGTGCAAGGAGGGTGATGCACGAGGAAAAAAAAAAGGGGGGGGGGGGGCGGGAGGTTGGCGGGGGCCAGAAGGGGGGGGGGGTGGGGGGCTGGCCTGGTCCTGGTGCACGGGGAGGTGATGCCACGGGGAGGTCGGGTCCTGGTGCACGGGGAGGTGCCGCACGAGGGATGCCCGGTCCTGGAGCACAAGAAGCCGTTGCACGAGGGCCGCCCCCATCCCCTTGCGCGAGGGCCACCGTGATCCTGATGCACGAGGGGGTGTCACCGCCCCCCCCCCCCTTTCCCCCCCCCAGTCCCGGTGCACGAGGAGGCGATGCACGAGGCCGTCCCGCTCCCAGTGCACGAGGTCGCCCCAGTCCCGGTGCACGAGGAGCTGTTGCACGAGGAGCCAGTGCATGGAAGCCTCCCCGCCCCCATTGCACGAGGACCCGATGCACGAGGAGCTGATGTACGAGGCCACCCCTTGTCCCGGTGCACGAGGAGCCGGTGCACGAGGCCTCCTTGTTCCTGTTGCACGAGGAGCTGTTGCACGAGGCCTCCCTGCTCCCGTCGCACGAGGTGCTGGTGCACAAGATGCCCTTGCACGAGGCCTCCCCCGCTCCCGTCGCACGAGGAGCCCTTGCGTGAGGTCTCCGTGCTCCCGTCGTACGAGGAGCCCTTGCGTGAGACCTTCTTGCTCCTGTTGCACGAGGAGCCATTGCATGAAGAGCCCTTGCACGAGGCCGCCCTGCTCCTGTCGCACGAGGAGCCATCCCATGAGGAGCTGTCGCACGAGGAGCCCTTGCACGAGGAGGAGCTGTCGCACGAGGCCTCCTGGCTCCCGTCGCACGAGGAGCCGTCGCACGAGGAGCCGTCGCACGAGGCCTCCCCCTCTCCCTCGCACGAGGGGCTCCCCGTGTCACACGAGGCCGGGGTGGGAGGGAGAGGGGGTGGTTTTTTTCCACCACCCCCCCCCCCCGCCCTCCCCTCCGCCTCCTCTTCCCCGGGGGTCTCCGGGGGCCGCCGCCAGCCCCGGGGCGTTGGGGTTGGGGGGGGTCCCGGGGGGCCCCCGGGGCGGGGGCTAGTGCTCAGCAGCGGGGCCGCGCAGCTCGCCGTTGGCCGTGATCGGGGGTGGCGGGGCGGAGGCGGGGGCCGCCCGGGGACCCCCCCGGCCCAGCTCACACCCGGGTCTGCTGCACCCACGGCGGAAAGCTGCCTCTCCTGCAAGGCACCGAGGGGGCTCATTCACCCCCCCCGTCCCCCCCACCACTGCCGAAGTGTCCCCCAAGTGTCCCCAAGCCAACCTCCCCCCCCCACCCCCCCACACTCCCCCCCCCACACTCCCCC
>NW_026961708.1:600000-816000 GCF_963924245.1 Chroicocephalus ridibundus
GAGTTGTTCGGGGATACAGCGGGTCCATAGACCCCTTGACAGAAGAGACAGAGATTGCAGTGTACCCATAAGAAGGCCGCGAGTTGCGTCGTATAAGGACAACGTAACAAAAAGGAGAAAGAAGAAGATTGCTTGAGAGAACAACGAGAGTTAGGCTGTGAGAAAGCCAGATTTTGAGCAATGTGAACAGGATTTCAATAACCAATCGTATTGTAGCTACGAGCGCGTGTGCTATGTCACCTAACCAATTGAATGCGTAGAAAGAACGCGTGAACGGAGCGTGAACAAAAGATTAGATATATAAGAAAGCCAAGTTTGTAATAAAGAGTGCGCTTAACTTAACTCTTCAAGGAGAGTCTTGTCATTTGTCCGTCCCGACTGAAACGACGTTTTTGTTCTTTTCTTTCTTCTAGTGAGCTGCTTCTGGGAGCCGTAGCTACCAACTTCACCTTCCTGCCTAAACACATGGCAAATTCCTACAGATACGGCTGAGGAGGCCCTTTCCCGTGGCGTCGGGTCAGGAGGAGGCGTTAGGACGATGCATGTCGAGGAACGGGGTTGTTCAGCTGCGCTCTGAAATGAAATGAAAGTTTTATGTTTTTTAGAAGTTGCCTTCACACCCCCAGCATCGGTCCCTGCCACAAGTTACACAGCAGATGGTCTCACACGATCTTGCAGCCAGAGGTGCCTCGCTACCAGAGAGCGATCTGTTTAATGAACAGGATACAGGCCAGGAGGGATCTCTGGCCTCCAGCTCACGGCAGTTGTCCCGGCTCCCCCACGCCACACGCTGTTCACGTAGCGGGAGCGAGAGGCCTCTGTTCCTACCGGGGTGTCCTTGGTAGTGCCAAATCCTCCCCAGTGCCAGGAGGGGATGAACTAACCCAGTGCCTGGGGTCCTGCAGAGCACAAAGAGACCCAGCATCTCGTCATCGGATGTTGTGCAGAATCCCGGCCTTTTCTGGGAGCATGCAGCGGTGGGTGCCGTCTCCTCCCGGTGTCACGCACTCAGGGGAAGTGCAGCCCCCTCCGAGGGGGACCCAAAGCTCCTTGTTTCCCAATGAGGAGACTAAAAGACCCGAGAGCAGGATTTGAGGGAGGGCTGGGCAGGGGAGCGTGCCACCGAGGGATGCTGCGTGACCTTCCCTCGCACTCTCCAGGTCCTTGTTCCTGTCTCTGCGTCACTCCAGGCAGCGCAGCACAGGCGACAGTCACAGAGGCATTTGCCGTGTGGCACAAGGAGGCTGCGGGTGCAGCTTCGTCCCCACAAAGCTCGGCTGAACCACCTTGGTCCTTTTGCCCCCTGAAAAATACTGTTGAAAGCAAAAAGCACTTGCACACAGAGCCCTTGGTAGGGGCCGGAGACACCCAGCCACCCCGAGCCCCTTCCCTCCCCAGCAGGAGCTGGGGGGGCTATTGGGGGGGCCGTTGGGAGGGGGCGGAGCACAGGGAGCCCCAACATTCCATCCTGGAAACGCCAAAGAGTCCTTAGCAGCCGAGAGACTGAGGGGACCCACCATGGCGCTGCCACCTCGGTGGCTCCCACTGTGTGGCCCCCGCGCCTCCCCGGCGCCCCAGAGCCTTCAGGCTTTTGTGCTCCCACAAACCTTCTACCCCCAAGGCAAGGAACGACCCCGACCCACAGCCCGCGGACACTCTCGGGGCCAACAGCGCAGGAGGTGACCATGGCTCCTGTCTCTCTTCCAGGCGCAGCCACCCTGTTCCCACCGCCCGGGCAGCAGCTGCTCTTCCCCACAGCCTGGGCACCCCCAGTGGGGGCAGCCCCACAGGCCCCACCACCAGGTATGGCACCCCTGTCCCCTCTGCCACCCCGACACCATCAGCACCCTGATGGCCATGGGGGGTGGCTCGGAGGGTGCCCTGGACGGTGTCCCCGGCCCAGCACGGCTCCATTCTACCCACACAGGGCTGCACAGGGCCCCATGCGGCTGCTGCTGCTTCAACCCACGCTTCGGGTGCATCGAGTGGACGGTCACCAACGGGCCTGCACCAGCCAACGCCACCCTCGGCCATGACGCTGCTCCTCCGTCGGGCGCTGCCCTGTGGGGCCCCGGGGGCTGCGGGACCCTCCCGGCCTGGGCAGCCCCTGCCACCCCCCAGGGACAACACCCACCACCCCAACTGACGCAGCACCCAGCCTATGGCAACCAGGGCACAGCGGTGCCCACAGTCCCCCCGCTGCTGTTCAACTCCATCCCCGGACGCCAGCACCTCAAGGCCACCTCCGCGGGAGCACCCCCTGCCAGCTGTGTCCCCACGGGCACCTACTTCCCCCCCAGCCCTGCTGCTGCCCCCCACAACGAAGCTCCTGCTGACCTGGATGCCAACTTTGAAGTCACCAAGGACATGCTCCTCCAAGAGCCCCTCTGGCTCTTTTTTTCCTCCTTGGACACGGTGGAGGTCTCCCAGGACCCCAACACCACCATTACCACACCTGGGGACCCCGGTGGCATCATCAGAGAGGGGAGAGACGTGGCCCCAGCACCCACCCAGCTGCCAACATCCATCCCTGCCTTCGAGAACACCAAGGAATGGTCCTCAGAGATCAACAGCTCCAGCAGGGCCTCCCCCGCGCAGACACCCCTGGGCAGCAACATCTCCTGGAGCACAATCAGCTCCCCAAAGAGCAACATCTCTCCCAGCGACATCTCCTTCGAGAGCGACATCTCCCCAGAGCTCACCTTCTCCCCAAAGAACATCACCTACTCAGAGCAGGACATCTCAGAGTATGACACCATCTCCCTAAAAAGTGACACCTCCTCGAGAAGCGACAACTCCTGGGAGAGCGACGTCCCCCACAGCCAAGCCCTCGGGGACGCGGCCGGCCACCTTGCTGTGCCCCACAAGGTGCCCCTCAAGGAGGCCCCGAGCCTCTTGGACTGTGATCCCGGTGGCACCGGCAAAGCCGCCCCCCTCTGCGACGTCGACTCCCTCTCGCTGCCCGAGGAGCTGCTAATGCTCAGTTACAGCATGGAGGAGCTCCTGGAGGGTGCCCGCATCCTAGAAGGATTCCTCTACGGGACAGAGAGCGACGTCCCCAGCAGCTCCTCTGCTGTCCCCAACAGCCAAGCCCTCGGGGACACAGCTGGCCACCTTGCTGTGCCCCAGGAGGTGCCTGTCAACTACTTTGGCGTGGAGGTGACCCAGAAGGCCGTCGTCGTCCTGGAAGATATCTTCTCCAGGACGAAGTCCCAGGAGTCGTGCGGGGACACGGGGAGGGAGCTGCCGCCAGCCCAGCCTGCCATGGCGGAGAAGCAGGGGACGAAGCGGGGGACAAAGCAGGGGATGAAGCGGGGGACGAACTCCCCATCGCTGCCACCCAGGAAGCACAGGGCTCTGGTGGACAGGCCGGGGGTGGCGGGGGGGAAGAGACGCCCCACAGCGAGGAGACGCAGATGAAGGGGGCGCAGGGGGGGTGCATTTGGGGGGTGGGGGGAGGGTTGTATTTAGGGGAGGAGGGGGGGGGCAGATTTAAGGGAGGGGACTGTAGCTAGGGGGGTGGTGTGTTTGGGGGGGGGTGGGGAAAGGGACATGTTTAGGGGAGGGGGGGTTAGAGTAGCTTCGATAGGGCCTTTTCTCTCCTGTTTTTCCATTAAAAGTTGTAGCGGGCAGTGTGTTTGGGGAGGTGGGTGTGTTTAGGGGAGGCAGGTATATTTAAAGGGGGGGTAGTGTATTTTGAGAGATGGGGGGGTGAGTTTAGGGGAGGGGGATGCATTTGAGGGAGGGGGGGTTAGAGTCGCTTCGATAGGACCTTTTCTCCTGTGTTTTTCCATTAAAGGTTGCGGTGGGCAGTGTAGTTGGGGGGAGGGATGTGTTTAGCAGAGAGGGGCGCGTTTGAGGGAGGGGGGGTTAGAATAGCTTCGATAGGGCCTTTTCTCTCGTGTTTTTCCATTAAAAGTTGTTTCTCCAGCCCTGCTCCGTGCCTGTCTGGGAGGGGATGGAGCGTGGGGGACAGCGGGAATCAGCCCCCACCAGGTGCCACAGCCCCACATGGGACCCCAAAGGGCACCGAGGCCCCCCCCCAGGACCGAGTCACCGCCAGTGGGGTGGCGGTGGCGGGGGGGGGGACTCCCCTGTCCCCTTTCCCAGGGGCAGCCAGGACAGACGGGTCCCCGCCAGACCCACAGACACGGCGCCACGCAGAAAGCAGCACGGAGTCCCCGGGACAAAGACAGACCTTGGGGAGTGGGAGGGGACGGACACACACGACCACAAGGGCTGCCAGGCCTTCGGCTGGACCCCGGCCAGCGTCCCCTCCCGCGGGGACAAGCCTCGGGGCAAAGCCCCCAAAGCCTCGGCACAATCACCCCCGTCCGCGGCTCTGCAGCCCGGCTTTGCCTTCCTGCGCTGCCCAATCACCCCAAATCACCCCCACAACGGCCAGGGGGGAGCTGCCGGCCAGGCAGGGACCCTCCTCCCCTTCTCTGCCTGCACCTTGGGCTGCCCCGACACCAGCCCGGGGGAAAATAAGGAAAGAAATAAAGAAATGACGGCAGGGGCCAAAAGTGCCTGGAAACCCCAGCTCTTTATTGCCCGTTCCCCCTCCCAGCTCCACAGCCCGGGGCCAACGCAGCCAAGGGCGCCTTCGGGCAGCGGCCGCCCCTCTGAGGGTCCGGCGCGCAGAAGGTGCGGGGGGACGTCCCCGGTCCCCGCCGGGGCACCCCCGGTGTCGGGGGGAGCCGCTGCGGGCCCCGGGCGGGCGCAGTCCCCTTGGAATCGGCAGGGCCCGGCGCAGCTCCCGGCACCGCTGCTGCTCCGTGTCCGGCCTCCCAACCCCCCCGCCCCGAGCACCCTCCTGCACCCAAAACTCCCGTCCCCTGCAGCAGCTGCACCGCCACCGCCCACAGCTCTCGGGGGCTGTGGGGAGCTGCTCTGCGCCAGACAAGGAGGAAAAGGGAAGAGAAAGACCAGAACCCAAACTGCAGAGCTGACCTCGAGTTAACTGCAGGGCTGCCCAGCACCGCACACAGTGCTCCAGGTGAAGCCGCGCCAGCGCTGAACACAGCGGGACAATCCCCTCCCTTGGCCGCCTGCTTCTGCTGTGTTTGATGCCCCCCACGATGCGCTTGCCCTCTTGCTGCCAGGGGACACTGCTGGCTCCTCCTGAGCTGCTCACCACCCCCACACCCCTTTCTGCAGGGCTGCTCCCCAGACGCCCCCTCCCCATTCCCACTGGTGCCGCCGTTACTCCCTCCATCCCACCTGCAGAACGCGGCACTTGGACTGGTTCAATTTCACGCCGCTCAGGATTGCCCAACGCTCCAAGCCATCTAGAGCCTTCTGCAAGGCCTCTTGGCCCTCAACACACTCAACAGCACCTCCCAGTTTGGGATCACCAGCAACCTTCCTAATGGGGCATTCAGCTCCCAAAATCCCGGGGAGCAACTCTGCCCACCCTTTTTCTGACAATTTGAAACTCAACCATCAATGGGCACAAACTGGAACATAGGAAGTTCCACCTAAACATGAGGAGGAACTTCTTTACCCTGAGGGTGGCAGAGCACTGGAACAGGCTGCCCAGAGAGGTGGTGGAGTCTCCATCTCTGGAGACATTCAAAACCCACCTGGACGTGTTCCTGTGTAACCTGCTCTAGGTGACCCTGCTCTGGCAGGGGGGTTGGACTAGATGATCTCCAGAGGTCCCTTCCAACCCTATGATTCTATGATGGCTGCAGCCAAGACCTTCCCGTCTCCCACGAGTCCTTCTCCGCTCACAACCACCATGTCTCGCAGGGCATCTTTCCTCGATGGCCCCCCGAGCGCTGCTGACAAGAATCATAGAATCATAGAATTGTTGAGGTTGGAAGGGACCTTTAAGATCATCGAGTCCAACCTTTAGCCTACCCTGACAAGAGCCACTTCTAAACCATGTCCCTCAGTGCCCCATCTACCCTTTTTTTAAACACCTCCAGAGATGGTGAATCCACCACCTCCCTGGGCAGCCTATTCCAATGTTTAATAACCCTTTCAGTGAAAAAATGTCTCCTAATATCTAATCTAAACCTCCCCTGACATAACTTGAACCCGTTTCCCCTCGTCCTATCACTTGTCAGCAGGGAGAAGAGGTCAGCCCCCATCTCTCTACAACCTCCTTTCAGGTAGTTGTAGAGGGTGATAAGGTCTCCCCTCAGCCTCCTCTTCTCCAGGCTAAACAACCCCAGCTCCCTCAGTCGTTCTTCATAAGGTTTGTCCTCCAGGCCCCTCACCAGCTTTGTAGCCCTTCTCTGGACACGCTCCAACACCTCAATGTCCCTCCTGTAGCGAGGGGCCCAAAACTGAACGCAGTACTCGAGGTGGGGCCTCACCAGTGCCGAGTACAGGGGGATGATCACTTCCCTAGTCCGGCTCACCACACTATTCCTGATACAGGCTAGGATGCTGTTGGCCTTCTTGGCCACCTGGGCACACTGCTGGCTCATATTCAGCCGGCTGTCAACCAACACTCCCAAGTCCTTTTCTGCCGAGCTGCTTTCAAGCCATTCTGCCCCAATCCTGTAGCACTGCATGGGGTTGGTGTGACCCAAGTGCAGGACCCGGCACTTGGCCTTGTTGAACCTCATACCATTGGTCACAGCCCATCGGTCCAGCCTGTCCAGATCCCTCTGCAGAGCTAACCTACCCTCAAGCAGATCAACACGCCCGCCCAGTTTAGTGTCATCTGCGAACTTACTGAGGGTGCATTCAATCCCTTCATCCAGATCATTGATAAAGATATTAAAGAGAACCGGCCCCAGCACCGAACCCTGGGGGACACCACTTGTGATTGGACACCAACTGGATTTAACTCCATTTACCACCACTCTCTGGGCACGGCCATCCAGCCAGTTTTTTACCCAGCGCAGAGTACACCTGTCCAGGCCATGAGCAGCCAGTTTCTCCAGGAGAATGCTGTGGGAAACGGTGTCAAAAGCTTTGCAAAAATCCAGGTAGATAACATCCACAGCTTTTCCCTCATCCACTAAGTGGGTCACCTTATCATAGAAGGATATTAGGTTTGATAGGCATGACCTGCCCTTCAGAAACCCATGCTGACTGGGCCTGATCACCCTGTTCTCCTGCATGTGCCGTGTAATGGCACTGAGGAGGATCTGTTCCATGACCTTCCCAGGCACCGAGGTCAGACTGACTGGCCTGTAGTTCCCCGGATCCTCCTTCCGGCCCTTCTTGTGGATGGGTGTCACATTTGCTAACCTCCAGTCAGCTGGGACCTCTCTGGTTGTCCAGGACTGCTCATAAATGATACCAAGTGGCCCGGCGAGCACCTCCGCCAGCTCTTTCAATACCCTTGGGTGGATCCCATCCGGCCCCATAGATTTGTTCACCTCCAGGTGCTGAAGCAGGTCCCTCACCATTTCCCTTTGGATTAGAGGGGCTTCAGTCTGCTCCCCATCCCTGTCTTCTAGTTCAGGGGTCTGGGTGCTCAGGGAACAACTGGTCCTACTGCTGAAGACTGAGGCAAAGACTTCATTAAGTACCTCAGCCTTTTCCTCATCCTTGGTCACTATGTTGGCGGCCCCATCTACTAGAGGACAGAGATAATCCTTAGTCCTCTTCCTATTGCTAATATATTTATAGAAGCTTTTTTTGTTGTCCTTGACAACAGAAGCCAGGTTTAGCTCCAGCTGGGCTTTAGCCCTCCTGATTTTTTCCCTACATAGCTTCACTACCTCTTTGTAGTCGTCTTGAGTGGCCTGCCCTTCCTTCCAGAGGCCATAGATCCTCTTTTTTTCCCGAAGTTGCAACACTAGCTCCCTGTTTAGCCAGGCCGGCCTGGCTAAAGAAGTTCCCATCTCCCACAAACTGCAGGAACTGCCCAGCCCTGCTCCTCACAGCACCAGGGGCTTCCCACATGCTGTCTGGGAAGATGAAATCTGCCAGAAGGAGAAGGGCTCCTGACACAGAGGTGTCTCCTCATCCCCTAGAGATTCAGAGACTCATGGCCTCAGTGCCGGCATCCTGGCTGGGCGATGGGTCACAGACACCCGCTGCACCATCATGGCTGGACCATCAAACCTCTCCCTTGGGTACGGTGCGACCCCTCCACCCCTGCCCTGCCACCCCCCCAGCACAGCCTGGCACCTCCAGTGCAGCCCCCCAGCCGTGGGACCGTCCCACCGAGCCCCACTCACCCCAAGGACACCCCACCTCTGGGAACGCACCAAGGCTCCAGCCAAAGGCACTTGCACCCACAGCCCCCGGTAGCTGCCCATAGGGGCTGCAGGCCCTCAGCCCCCCCGAGCCCCTTCCCTCCCCAGCAGGAGCTGGGGGGGCTGTTGGGGGGGCCGTTGGGAGGGGGCGGAGCACAGGGAGCCCCAACATTCCATCCTGGAGACGCCAAAGAGTCCTTAGCAGCCGAGAGACTGAGGGGACCCACCATGGCGCTGCCACCTTCGTGGCTCCCACTGCACGGCCCCCACGCCCCCCCGGCGCCCCAGAGCCATCAGGCATTTGTGCTTCCGCAAACCTTCTACACCCAAGGCACGGACAGACCCCGACCCACCGCCCGCGGACACTGTCGGGGCCAAGAGCACAGGAGGTGACCATGGCTCCTGTCTCTCTTCCAGGCGCAGCCACCCTGTTCCCATCGACCAGGCAGCAGCTGCTCTTCCCCATGGCCTGGGCACCCCCAGTGGGGGCTGCCTCACAGGCCCCGCCACCAGGTATGGCACCCCTGTCCCCTCTGCCACCCCGACACCATCAGCACCCTGATGGCCATGGGGGGTGGCTCAGAGGGTGCCCTGGAGGGTGCCCCCGGCCCAGCACAGCTCCCTCCCACCCACAAAGGGCTGTACAGGGCCCCATGCGGTGGCTACGGCGTTGACCCACGCTTCTTCCACATCAAGTGCATGGTCAACAACGTGCCTGCGCCGGCCACTGCCACCCTTGGCCATGGTGCCGCTGCTCTGCCAGGCACTGCCCTGTGGGGCCCCGGGGGCTGCGGGACCCTCCCGGCCTGGGCAGCCCCTGCCACCCCCCAGGGACAACACCCACTGCCCCACATGACGCAGCTCCCAGCCTACGGCCACCAGGGCACAGTGCTGCTCGCAGCCCCCATGCTGCTGCTCACCTCCATCCACGGATGCCAGCACCTCAAAGGACAGCCTGCAGGCACCAACAGCTCCGGCACGGCCATACCTGCACTGACACCCCCTGCCAGCCACATCCCCACAGGCACCTACGTCTCCTCCTGACCCATTGCAGCCCCACACAAAGAAGCTCCTATCGACCTGGATGCCAACATTGAAGTGACCGAGGAGATGCTCCTGCAAGATGCCCTCAGGTTCTTTCGTTCCTCCCTAGACACAGTGCAGGTCGGCCAGGACCCTGACACTGCTGTCCCCACCCCTGGGGAACGCGGTGGCGCCGGCAGAGAGGGGAGAGCGGTGGCCCCAGCACCCACCCAGCTGCCAACATCCATCCCTGCCTCTGAAAACACCAAGGAATGCTCTTCAGTGACCAACAGCTCCAGCAGGGCCTCCCCCACGCAGACAGCCCTGGGCAGCAACATCTCCTCAAACACCACCATCAACACAAAGAGCAACATCTCCTCAGAAAGCGACACCTCCTCAGAGCATGACATCTCCCCAAAAAGCAACATCTTCTCAGCGTTCTACATCTCCCCAGAGCGTGACATCTCCCCTAAGAGCAACATCTCCTTTGAGAGTGAAATCTCCTCAGGGCGCAACATCTCTCCAAAGAGTGACATCTCCTCGGGGCGCAACATCTCCGCAGAGCGCAACACCTCCTCCAAGAGTGACACCTCCCCAGAGCACAATTTCTCCCCAAAAAGCGACGTCTCCTCAGAAGACAACAGCTCAGACCACAACATCATCTCCCTAAAGAGTGACACCTTCTGGAGCAGCGACAACCCCTGCGAGAGTGACATCTCCTGGGAGAAAGATGTCCCCAGCAGCACCTCTGCTGTCCCCCACAGCCAAGCCCTTGGGGACAAGGACGGCCACCTTGCAGTGCCCCAGAAGGTGCCTTTCGAGTACTACAGCGTGGAGGAGACCCTGGAGGCCATCCGCATCCTAGAAGAATCCCTCTATGGGACAGAGTCCCAGGAACTGTGCGGGGATGTGGGGATGGAGCTACCGCCGGCCCAGCCCACCGTGGCGGAGAAGCGGGGGACAAAGCGGGGGCCGAGCCCCTCGTCGCCGCCACCCAGCAAGCGCAGGGCTCTGGCAGGCTGCCCGGGGGTGGCAGGGGCAAAGAGACCCCCCCAGTGAGGAGACAGAGATGATGGGGGGCAGAGGGGGGTGCATTTGAGGGGTCGGTGAGGGTTGTATTTAGGGGAGGGGGGTGGGGGCAGATTTAAGGGAGGGGATTGTATCTGGGGGGGTGGTGTGTTTGGGGAAGGGTGGTGCATTTGGAGGTGGGGTAATGCATTTTGAGAGATGGGGGGGATGTGTTTAGGGGAGGGGGGCTTAGAGGGGCTTTGTTAGGACATTTTCTCTTGTGTTCTTCCATTAAAAGCTCTTTCTCCAGCCCCGCTCCGTGCCTGTGTGGGAGGGGAGGGAGCACGGGGGGGGTCAGCGGGAATGGGCCCCCACCAGGTGCCACAGCCCCGCTGAAAGGGGATTTTCATTCATACCTGTCCCTTGTTTAACTTGGACGTTCAAGCAGCTCAACTTTTTCTGACTTACTTCTCCCTGTATACACATCACACTCTCCTGCAATCAGCCTTTCCTTTTCTCCTGACTTGGCCTTTCCCAGCGAGTTCTTGGCTAGTGGTTTTCTTCAAAGCTGCTTTAGTGCTGCTGAAGGATGTTGAAGCGACAGCTCTGGCGATCCAAGCACTGTACTCGCCCATGAAAGCCTTCCAGCTCAGGCAGCCGCAACACAGGATTCACAGCTCCTCGCTCCCCTGGACACGCTTCCAACCTCCGTATGACCCGATTCCATGACTATGGAGCTGGAGAGGCTGCAACCAGAGTCCCAAACGCATGGGGAAGATGTGGCAGCCATAGGGGAAGAAAGAGAGGTCAGCGAGTGCCATCTCACACCAAGCACCCCACACTTGTCACATCACTCTGTCTTTCAGTCTGAACTCCCACCCACACACCAAACACAAGGACAGACTTTGCACTCCGGCCACTCTCATGAGCACCAGCCCTTGCTCGCTGCATTAGCAGCACACCCTCCTTCATACACCCACCAGGAACGTGTGGCAGCACCAAACATCTGCAGTGAGCTTTGTGTTGGCTACAGCCCATGCCAGAGAACGACCCCAGCCCCCAGAGGGAAGGTGACTTTGTCCCATGGCTCCTCCATCCATCCTGCAGCCTGCCCACAGCAGGAAGAAGGCACAACGGCCTGCACCAAAGGAGGAGCAAAAACCAGTTCCTCCCATGGGCCACCCGCAGCCGAAACACAAAGCCCTCTCACACCTCTGCTGGGCTGAGCTTGAAAACGCTTCCAAAGGGTAATGTGGAAAACCCTGTTGCCGGAGCAGCACCAACAGAATTCTGCCCACGGGACAGCTTCAAGCAGATTTACACCTCTGTGCAATGGGAGACGGCTGAGCCCTGAGCAACCAGGCCTTGCATTTACTGCTTCAAAAAACCCCACATTAAAAAAGCCCACACCAAGCGCCCTGCATCTCTGCAGAGAGCTCCACCTTCTCCAGCTGACAGCCAGCAGGAGGCAGAAGAGCCAAAGCCCCAAAGCACAGAACCCCTCAGAGGTCACCAGATGGGGGCCTCTAGGGGGGTTGTTCTGTCCCTCGAGCCAGGATGAGCCCTGCTCCCCCGGCACAGCAGCTGCTGCTCATCCCCAACGCCTCACAGGTCAGCACCCAGGAGGTGCCCCAAAACACAGGCCCTCAGGAGCCACGACACGGGACGACACCTCTCCCCGGTGCAAGGCCCACACACCGGCCGCCCCTCCCCACACGGACAGCCCCTCCCCCGGGGGTCCTGCCCCCACGGCCAGGCCCTTCCTGAGGGCCGCCCCCAGCCCACAGGCCCTGCTCCCCCGCAGAGCGCTCAGAGCCTCCCACAGCCGGACGGACACTGACCTCAGCGGCGCTGCGACCCCTCACACAGCCCGCCCGGCCGCCGCCCCCGGCCCGGGCACACACAAACCCCGGCCCCGCCGCCGCTCTGAGGCAGCCTGGCCGCCGCCGGGCCTTTTATACCCGCCCCGCGCACGCGCCCCCGTCACGTGGCCCGCCCGGCCCCTGCCCTCATCCCCGCGTGCGGCAGCATGGCGGCGGCGGCCCCCGCTGAGTGCGGGCCCACGACGGCCCCGGCCCCGGCCCCCCGGTACGTGCCCGGGCCCCCTCCTAACCCCCCTCGGTACGTGCCAGGCCCCCCCCCAACCCCCACAGTACATGCGCAGACCTCCCCATAACCCCCCGGGTACAGGTATGGCCCTTCCATAACCCCCCTGGTAGGGGCCAGGGCCCTCCATAACCCCCCCACTACGTGTACGGCCCCCCCATAACCCCCTCCCGGTACATGCCAAGCCTCTGCACTGCCCCCCCAGTACATGCCCGGCCCCGCTGTCCCCCCAGCAGCCCCCTGTCCCCCATGGCCCTGTCACACCGCTCCCCCCATGGCTGGGGTGACAGGGGTGTGATGTTTCTGTAGGTTCCTCACCTCCAAGGAACAGTTCCATGCCTACCTGCGGGCCCGGGGCGAGCCCAGCGGCGGGGGCGAGGAGGAGGAGGAGGAGGAGGAGGAAGAGAAGGTCGAGGAGGAGGAGGAGGTCGGCAGCTGCCAGAGCGAGCCCCCCGTCAAACGAGTGAAGTCAGAGGACCTCGGTCAGGACGGGGAAAGCCGAGAGGATGGTGGAGCAGCAGAGAAGGAGCCCATGGATCAGAAGCGGGCCTGGGGGCAGAACAAGAGCAGGCCGTGTACGAAGCCCAAGCGCTACGAGCAGAGCAGGCTGTGCCTGTGGGTAACGCAGGTAGGGTGCGGGGGCCCTGCTCTGCGCTGCTCTGGGGTGGGGGATTTGGGACCCCGGTGATCCCTCCAGGGCTGCATTGATTTGGAAGTCTAGGGAAGCACACTGGAGAGACGCACCAGGGCAGGCTCCCAGCAGGGAGCGTGTAGCAGGGGGCTGCGCCAGCAAAACCAGCTCCATTGGCTGCCTGGGAGAGGGTGAAGCAGGATGAGCTGAGTGGGACAAGTAAAGCGTCAGCTTCCCCGAAGCGGTAGTGCTAAAATGTCCCCTCAAGTGGGTACGTCACCGCCCTTCTGCGGCACGTTACAGCAGTCGGCTTCCTGGGAGCGTTTCGTGGGGCACCCAACATCACCTGGGGAGCGACGGGTGCTTGGAGCAGTTCTGGCCCCTCTCCGCGTTCATCCTTTAGCCAGTCTTGCATCCCTCTAGATCTGTAACTGCTTTGAGTTTTCTCCAAGGTGAGCACTGAAAACAAACGGAGCGGTTCCAGTTTCTGGTTCTTTTCTCCAAGTGATACATTCTCTTGGAATAGTTGGGGCTCTCGAAGAAAAACCAGTGATTTCCTGGGTTTCCCACTGACATTTAGCCAAGGCAAGTGCTACAATTGCTACCTGGAATATCCTTCTGTTTAACCACTGCTGCTTCAGCTCTCCTAACGTGCTCCTCCATCCTTCTTGTTTTCCAGCTGGAAATCCAAGGCAAGCTATACTTGGCTCCGCTGACCACGGTAGGTGGATAATTCTCTCCTTTTGTCCAAATTTGCCATTGCCACATCTGGAACAGAGCAAATCTCCTGACAAACCATCTCTCTGCTGTCTCTTTCAGGGCGGTAACCTCCCTTTCCAAAGGCGATGCGAGCGCTTTGGGGCAGACGTCACCTGTGGAGAGACGGCTGCGTGCACAAACCTGCTTCAGGGCCAGTCCTCCCAGTGGGCTCTCCTCAAACGGCATCACGCCGAAGGTAATTTTTGGGGTGCGGGTGGGTGCTATCATCTTGAGAACCAAAGAAATGATAACTCGCTTCTGAGGAGAAAAGCTGCTGCTTGAATTCATGCAGCCTGTCCCCCTCTGGCAGCCGGAGGGAGCGTTTCCAGACACGATGACCAAATGCGCAGAGCTCCCGAACCAGACAACTGAAGTGGACTTTGTGGACATCAATGTCGGGTGTCGCATTGACCTGGTCTACAAGAAGGTAAGAAGACGTTCTGCAGCGCATTTTCCCCCCTTCAATAGATGCGTGTCTTTTGCCTCATCTCCTGTTACCCGATCTGCTCCTGCCAGTCTGATCCAGAGCTCCCGGTTCATTTATGGGCACTAGACCTCAGCGAGAAGGCAAATAAGCTGATCAAGGAGCAGGGAATGGTGAGCTGTGTCTCCCTGGCAGCAGGCAGAAGTTGGAAGGGAAGGGGCTGTGGGGTTTTTTTTGAGTCCCTTTTCTGCAAGTCTTGAGGTGCTGCAAGTCTTGAGATGCCAAGCAGCAAGCGGTGCCCATCCCCAGGTTAGGAGAGCTGAGCGTTTTCCCCATTTTTCATTACCCGATTTCTGAGTTCACACAACACAGTGCAGGAAACTGGTTTTCTCCACTCCTACGAGTCCTCAGGCACTGGCTTGAAATGACTTTGCAAGCTCAAAGGCAGCCCCGCACACGCGCCCCCGTCACGTGGCCCGCCTGGCCCCTGCCTTCATCCCCGCGTGCGGCAGCATGGCGGCGGTGGCACCCGGGGAGTGCGGGCCCACGACGGCCCCGGCCCCGCCCCACCGGCCCCCCGGTACGTGCCTGGGCCCCCTCATAACCCCCCGGTACGTGCCCGGGCCCCCTCATAACCCCCCGGTACGTGTCCGTGTGAGAAATGCTCCTTATCCAACACCAACGGCTCAGGCCGTGAACGATACGAAGCACGTTGTATTTGAACATTCCCGCAAGAACGGGCGACCTAACAAGCAGGCACAGTTTTGGTTCTTGAAACACACCTTCTTATTTCCTAATCCCTGGCCGAATTTTCCCTCCCATTTCCCATTGGTTGGGTACTCCAGGCTTCACAGCCTCTCCGGAGCGCCTCAGATCCTTCCCGGATGTCCTGCCCTCTCTTTACTTCTCCTTATGTTACACCTAGAGGGATTATCTGACTAGTTTATTTCTTTCCTTTTTGGTAAAATTGCCCAATGTCACTAGCCCTGGGTAAATGTTTGACCACACTTCTAGTCACTAATCTGGTCGGAATCAGTTTGTCCTTCTGTCCGTGCGATAAGAGATGTTCCACAAGCCTTTGCTGGAGCCTCTTTGTCTAGTCGTTCCCTTATCGTGTCACCTCCGATGGAAACAGCTTTTTTCCACTGCAAAAACAAGACCTGCTTTTCTTACAATTTCTCCCTTCCCTTTTTCATAATCTTACTGCTTTTTGCGTTTCTAGGGCATGGTTCCGCATGAGGCCTCTAGGGCCGACAGCATGATGTTACATTCTTCTTCTCAACAGTTTTTATTTTCTTCTTCTTCTAGATGAAGCATTTTTCCCGGCTATGGGGGAGGGTCTGCTTCCATTCGTTTTGTTAGGACAGTTTCAATCAATCACTGAAGTAATCCTCGCACACAGAGAATGATACAGCATCCTACAGCCGCTAAAACTCCTGCTACCATTATAAGAGAAGTCAATATTGATACCGCCACACCTTTCCATTTCCCAAACCAGGAATCCAGCCAACCTGTCCGTGAGGTGTCTATTCCAGAGTTCTCAGCTCACTCATCAGCTAGACTGGTGAGCCCTGGAAGGGCTTTAGTTATAGTACCATCTGGAGCTGGATTGTTGGGGATGAAGGTACAGCGCCGATTCCCTAACATTAGACACACCCCTCCCTTCCCCGCTAAGACCATGTCCAGGGCGATCCTATTTTCCCATGCCATTCGGCTGGTTGCATCCAATTGTTCCGCTATTCCCTTTTAATGTATCTCTGGTATAATTAATAAACTTCTGTTGGTTATAGTGAAATATAATTTATCCAATCAACATTTTTGTTTATAGTTACCCACCAGAAAAGGACAGATTTGAATCCTGCTCCTATCTGATTCCTTGCTTTGTGTTCATCTGGGACCCCTCTAGGGACTCCAATGGGATCTCTCTCTAGATCCGTTCATCAAGGGATACACCTCAACTTCTTTTCACTCTATTGCCTGAGCTCAGGGATCCTGTTCCTTTTTCAAATGCCAGGGTGAATGGTATTGCCAATTGTACCATTCCACATGTACCTTTCCAGTTAGCCGGCAACACAGATCGCAAAGTCCTCCCTCCACAATACCACCAGAGATCCGCCCGAGGCACTCGTAACGCTGAGCCGTTTCCTCTTACATCCTTGGTCACATTCAGAGTTTCAGTGCACAGGGTAAATCCCCCCCAGGTTTGGCAGCATTCACGCCCTGCCGTGAGAGGCACGCTGGACGGTTCCCAACTGCTGTGGAAAATTTAACGTCTCTAGACTCCAAGGCAGGAAACAGTAAGGAAAGTGAATGACAAGTCTCATTTCCCCAGGCGGTCTTTTCTTGGTAAAATGCTATCATACACCACATCCCTATGGAATCTTTCGTCCACCCTCAGGGAAAAGGGACGATCTGTGCTGGGGGCCTTCCTGTGGCACAAGCAGAGCAATTGCTTTGGTTCAAACTACTAACAGTATATTACACCCTATTAACAGTATATTTTACCCAAGCATTCGTCTCACCGTACCCTCTTTCAATCTCAAATGTTTGTCTAAGACCTTTAATCTCAGAAACCGTTACCAAAGCTGGATCATTCGGTGGTTCCCACTGTTGTATTACTGGGAGTTTAGTAGTCATAGTTGTCCCTTCTGCTTAACTGCTATTTTCCAGTACGTCTATTCTAAATCTTCCCCTTGGATCCCTTCCAGACACATCTGCTCCTATTCCATATATTAGGTCACTTGATCCACCCGTCATCCACGGTCCACCCTCCAATTTGGGTGGTCCACCACACTCCACTCCATTGTTCACAAAGTGCAGGCTCAGGATATCTCTCTGCGACCCTCCAAATTTCTGGGCACGGGTACTTGTTTTCGCCACTCCACTCTCTTTGGGCCTCTAGATCCCCACACTCCAGTACTTGTCAGGCATCAAAGCATATGGTCTGTGGGGTATCTGGATGTATACTCCGTAGGTGATCTGGGTGTACACTCCAGCTTCCTAGTGGGAAACACAACGCTGCCCCTATGACCAGCATCATCGCAAAATGCTTCTTAAAATTCATGGCATGCACAGCTTTATATCTCCCGACTGGATAATCCTGCCCCAACCTACGGCTTATTGTCTCTTTAGGGTTACTCGCAGCGGGCTGTCAGTAGAATGTACAGTCCACTGTTCTACCAGATCTGTTGGCGGGGGTTCAACTGGTCCTTTTAGCCGAGTGTAGTGAGTCCAACCCCTGTCGGCCGTCCTCACTGCAGTCCCAGTGGTCAGTAACACTTGGAACGGGCCTTCCCATTCTGGTTGGAGCTTGGTTTCCTTCCAGGATTGGATCAAGACCCAATCTCCCGGTCGAAAGGCATGGACTGCAAATTCCAATGGTGGCGTTTGGGCAAGAAGTCCTTTATTTCTGAGGAGAGAGAAAGAAGATGACAACCCCAGTATACAGTTCTTAAGAAACATATCTTTAGTTTCAGAAGCAGGCAAGTCTTCTCTGTTACCCATATAAGGTAGTCCAAAAAGCATCTCATAGGGCGAGAGACCTGTATCTTTTCTAGGAGAAGTCTGGATCCTCAACAATGCTATTGGTAAACATTTAGTCCATGGTAATTTGGTTTCTAAAATCAGTTTCGACAATGGTCTCTTAATGGTCTGGTTTGTCCTCAACTTTTCCTGATGATGGGGGATGCCAGGGGGTATGAAATTCCCACGCTATCCCTAGACTTTCCATAATTCCTTGAAGGATTTTAGAAGTAAAATGACTGCCCTGATCTGAGTTTATATTCTCCACTAACCCGTATCTGGGAAGAATTTGTTCTAGTATTATCTTAAATACCCCTGCTGCAGTAGCTGACACCAAGGGGTAGGCTTCCACCCATCCAGTAAGGTGCTCCACCAGGACTAAAAGATCTTTTCGCCTGCCTGTTGGTGGCAGTTCAGTGAAGACTACCTGTATACTTTGGAACGGTCTCAAGCCGGGCTCTCCTCCTCCTGAAGACTGCTTTCTCAAGGCTTTCTTGTTTGCTTTCTTACAAATAATACATCCCTCGCAAATTTCTTTGGCCATTGTCTATATGCCAAAGCATCTGTACTTCCACAAAACTATTCGCACATTGCTTGCGTTCCCCAATGGCTTCCCTGTTGTAGCACCGTCACTATTTCTCTCATTGTTGGTCGACCATTTCCCTTCCATCAGGCAGAATCCATTTACCACGTCTCCACTGTCCCTGCTTCTGTCATTGCTTCTCCTGCCCCAAGGCCACCTCTTTTGCCACCTTGTCCGCTAATCTGTTTCTCCTTGCCGTAACTGAATTGCCTCTCTGGTGACCTTGAACATGTACAACTGCTGTTTCACTTGGTATTAATATATTAGCTTTATAAGTTCTTCATGTAAAAGTTCTTTCCCTTTGCTATTTATTAGTCCTCGTTCTTCCCAAATTTTACCAAAGGTATGCACTACCCCAAAGGCATAATGAGAGTCTGTATATATTGTTCCTTCCCCTTTCTCCAATTAATTTAAGTGCCTGGTTTAAGGTATACATCTCACACGTTTGAGCAGACCATGCACTAGGTAATTTTTCAGATGCTTTTACTTGTTGGCTCACTCCGTCCACCACCGCATATCCATTACACTTCTTTCCTTCTATCACTCTTGAAGAACCGTCTACGAACAAATGAAGACCCCCAGATAGGGGTTCTTCCCTTAAGTCAGGTCAAATCTTAGTCTGGTACTCAATTACATCTAAGCATTCGTGTGTAAGTTCTTCCTCCTTTGCCTCTACTTTTCCACAAAAAGCTCGCTGGGTTAAGGCAAGGGCTGGTAGTTAAAACCAAATCATCCTTTTCAACTAAAATTCCTTCATACTTCAGTATTCTTGAATTGGTTAGCCATTTTGCCATGGTTTGGGCTAAAATGGTTTTTACTTGGTGAGGGGTGCTACCTTCTAGCATTCCCCTGGCCGCCCTCGGGAAATGGGATCTAAGAGTTTAGATAAATAGGCCACTGGCTGCCGCTTATCCCCCCCCACTCTTGAGTTCCTAACGCAGCCCCTTTGTCTACAGTTACAAATAGTTGAAAAGATTTCTCCAAAGAAGATAAGGCTAAAACTGGAGCTCTAATTAGTCTCTGTTTTAAATCTTCCACTAAATCTTCCTCCTCTTCTGTCCAAACCAATACATTTGGTTCTTCAGCTAACAGTTTGGAATATAGTCCTTTAGTCTTTTGAACACACCCCTCTATCCACAGTCCACAGTACCCAGTCGGCCCCAAAAATTTTCTCAGTTCCCTCTTGGTCTTTGGCGGAGGTAAGTCTACTATTCCTTTGATCCTCTCAGGATTTATTTTTCAACTCCCTTCCCTGACTAGATGTCTTAAGTACTTCACTTCTGTTTCCACATATTGCAATTTTTCTTTTTTATTATTTTTTTGGAGACCCTCAAACCTTGCTGTCCCAAAAAGTTCAGTAACTCGTGGCTGCTTTTACCCTGCCTTCTTCCTCCCCACATACCAGTAATCATCCACACACTGAAGCAGGGCTACTCCCAATGGAGGGCTGAATTGTTCAAGCACTTGTTCTAACACTTGCCAAACAAATTAGGGGATTCTGTAAATCCCACAATGATAACACCCTACCGGTGAACCCCGAGCTGCTGGTAGGAGTGGCTGGGGCAGTCCTCGTCCCGTTATTCAGCCCTCTTCCTCGCCCCCAAGTAACAGTCTAAGGGGTCCCACTTCGGGGATTCAATTTCTTTGTCGATTGAAACATCACCGACAGTCTGGGCTGGGAACATATAAAATGGATTTGGGCGTTCCTGAATCTATTCATCTTGACCCAGCAAGAAGCATATTCACCTTCTTCTACTTCCTTATTATTCCTTATTATTCGCATACATGTTTAAAGTCTGACAGACCCAGTCTTCATCAGATCCAAATTTGGGCCAAAATACACTAGGAGGTCTTATGGGTTCTTTGGTCCAAACAAATTCAAATGCAAATGCAAACATGTCCCCCCTGGGACACCTCTGGGATCCTCTAAGACAGACACAGGACTCCTAGGACACCCCTGAGACCCTTCCCAGAATGTCCACGGCCCCCCCGGCCCCTCCGGGATGCGGTCCAAACAAAACAAATCATTTTCTTTTTATCTTTATCCCTTGTACAAGAAGAATCATTCCAAAACCTCAACATTCTCCCCTAAAGGACTGTCTGGGGGAATGTTCCCAGGGTCTTTCTTATTATCCCCTTTTTCATCCCTAGGCCTAGAATCCTTATTTCCCATTCTGAACAGAGACTTTCCTTACACCCCTTCCTTTCGCTTCGTCCTTCTCCAGCTGCACCCCTCGCGGGACTACAGAACCGCGGATCTGGACTCCACACTCGCTTCGTACCACAGTACGTCTCAGTCACTCACACACAAGTCTCTTAGAACGTCCCGACCACCAAGGCAATACTTTAACAGTCCAATTTTCCTTACCTTGGTCCGTGCACGGAGTTGCCTGGTCGTACTCTCTGTGCCTACTGCACCTACCCCTTCTCCCCCTGTGCTTCACAGAGTCTGCCGTACAACTGGGTCTCGAGACCTTAGTCGATTCCTCACGGAATCCCTGCCGACGATCCACGAGACCCTTGAAATCAACAGGAGGCGTCTTCCCGTCCTTCGGCGACAGGGACTCCCAAGAAGATGACTTCTGCTCCCGGACGAGCCCCCAAATTGTGAGAAACAAGTTCCGGTCTGAATGAAATAGGCTCAGGCAGAATCCTCTGTGAAGCACATTTTTATTCACGTTCTTGCAAGAGCGGGTGACCTATCAAGTAGGCACACTTCCAGTTCTTGAAACACACCTTTTTATTCCCTAATCCCGGCCAAATGTTTCCCATTGGTTGGGTACTCCAGGGTTCACAGTCTGTCTGAGGCACCTAAAATTCTTCCCGCATGTCCTGCCTCTGTTTACTTCTCTTTATGCTACACCCAAAGGGATTATCTGACTAGTTTATTTCTTTCCTTTTTGGTAAAAGATTGCTCAATGTCATTAGCCCTGGTTAAATGTTTGACTCCCCTTCTAGACACTAATCCAGTAGGAATCAGTTTGTCCTTCTGTCTGTGTGATAAGAGATGTTCTACAAGCCTTTGCTGGAGCCTCTTGGTGTTAGTCATTCCCTTATCATGTCACCTCCGATGGAAACGGCTTTTCTCCTCTGCAAAAGCAATACCTGCCTTTCTTACACCCCCCCCCCCCCCGGCTCCTGCTCAAGCCATGGCCATCAGCGGGAGTTGTGATGAGTCGCACTTGAACTGTGGGAGATGGCTGGCAACATAACCAAAACCCTGTCTGGAGTGGGAACCTGGGTATCTTGTTCCCATGAGAATATGACTGTAGGTCAATTCTCCTACTCCATAAACAGTGGACAGCCCAAGAGCCCTTTGAGCTCTCCTGCACGGCAGCGCCTGCACGACAGGATCTCCTCTGGGGTGGGGACGCTCACTTAAGGTTCTTCTCCTCGAGGCTGAGAGATTCCTTGCCGCAACAGATTCTCGGTAAGTGACTAATAGCATGCTAAACTTTGAAATCTTAGCTAAGGGATCTAAGGATTGATTGCGCATATAGAATCCTTTAGACATAAACCGTTGACCAAGTCTGGGACTAGGATTGGATCCAGCCGCAGCCAGACTCCTCTCTGAGAAGGAGTTTAGAAAGCCAGGGGCTCCTTTCTGAACCTCGGGACTCAACGGGAGGGTCTCCCTGAGAGCTTGTCTGACCCCGGCCTCTATGCAGTAAATAATCAAGTGTGCCCTGGCATCGAACCTCGTAAAACACTGTCGCATTCACTGCTAACTTTGTTAAATCACTGTTTTATGTTAATAAACATTTCACTACTCTCTTACAAGTGAAGTTATTCACTGGGCTCCGCCCGTGACACCTGGCCTAGTCGGCAGGATGTCAGGAGTTATCACTGATTATTTAGGGAGGCATGGAGTGAACCCGAGCCCCAAATTCTCAGAGGAATGGGCTGGTGATAATTGGTCCAATTGGGAAGTCGTTGAAGAGTACTTGAAAGCCATTAGGGGCCCTACAAAGGATGGAAAAGATAAGGGAGTCGTCTGTAAAATGTTAGGCACTTGTTTAGAAGCCGAGTACCAAGACAGGGAGAATAGGAATAGGAGAGAGCAGGAATTAGAGAAGGAAATAGAGAGCAGGAAGGCAGCTGAGTTACTGATATCTTTTAAAAATGAACAGCTGCAAAAACGATTGCAGGAAGAGAAGGAGAAAAGGCGGAAATTGGGAGAAAAGGTCGAAATGATGCTTATGCAGGCTCCCCACCCCCCTGACATCGTACAGATTAGGAAACTGATAGTATCCCCTGAAGATTGGGACGCAAACATTTGGGGTGATCCCGATGATAGCGAGTCAGAAGACGATGTTCCTTTTTTCCCCACAAATCCTCCTGAATATGAAGCCAGACCCATTGTTAAAACAGAAGGAACTGCGGGATCTCGGGGTGCTAATCCACGGCATACCACGCGAACCAGTCCCTGGGGTCCGCTGCAAGGGACAAATTTGCAAAACAGATATAGCAGAAACCCCGGTGACACTGAAACTGAATCCTTGTGGCGAGTATGCTTAACTGGCGGTGACCGAATCATGTTAAGCCGGTGTGAAAAATGGTGAAGGTGTTGTTGGCTTTCGCCATAATAACACGGCTATAAATCTTTGACTTATAAGGATAACTAACCTTTAGTAAATTAGGAAACATGAGAAACCTCAAAGATAACAACTAACAGCAACTGTGGAGAAAAACATCATGAAGAAAAACGTCCGAGAGAAACAAAAGAGAACTTCCCCAAAAGACTCCACAAGTGATTAACAGAAGGAAACAGATGCACAGGAGAAGGGAGCTGATGATAATCGATCCTACCAGAAGGAAACACATGCACGGGAAAAGGGAGCTGATCCTACCAGAAGGAAACAGCTGCATGGGAAAGGGGAACTGAAGATCATCGATCCTCAGAAACAATTCAGAAGGAAACACACACATAGAAGAGAAAAAGGACTAATAATAATCAATCATTATCAACAATTACTCTGTCTAAAAGAGGTATTAAAGTTGAATTTAAAATAAATCGAGTCCGAAATAGATTCAATAAATATTTATTGAGGTAGGAAGGCAAAAGCAGTGCTGGGCCGCCGGGGAGTCGCAGCTCCACCAAAGGCTCGCAAATTCAAGCAAGCTGAGCAGCTCTTTTTATCTTCACGGAGGTCGGTTTCGACATCTTCAGTACGCCCCGCTGTAGCTTCTTGCTTGAGGTAGTTTAGATAAAATGTCGCTCACAGAATCAGCTCAAAATAATACATTCCAATAACATTGTGGTTAAGCTTTTTGTCAAACAGGAGTTCCCATGTTGGTGTAGCAAGATAACATTGTGGACATGTCTCTTCTGGTTAAACAGGGAGTTCTCAAGACTGCCACAATGGGTTCGTTCCTCTTGCTTAACTCGTTTGATGAGCAAATCACCTTTAGTTACTTATTACAGAGGGAATACGTATGCAATATTGAATGTATATAAGACATGGTTGAAGTGTTAGCTGGTGTGCCTCTGACTTGAGTCATGCACCCAGCGCTGTGCTTTTGCTTTATTGGCTCTGTCCCTATAATAAAATAAGTGCCATTTCTCTTTAAGGGATCTGGCTATTTATTACAATTTGGGGGCTCGTCCGGGAGAATTCACTTGGTCCCAGTGGGCTCCGAGACCCCGAGCAGGAGGTGCACCCCACCGATTTCGGCGGCCTGCTCGCAGGACTTCCCGGTGCCTGTTGAGACTCCAAGCTGATAATGCCACGAGAGGAGGGACTCATAAAGCAAAAGGGGTAAGTCTCCCCAGGAAAACCCGCGGTAGCCCATAATTCTTGTGCACGAAGACCCAGGCAAGAAAACAGGACTGTAAGTACTGCTTGGTTGGGCGGGTTTGGGGCTTGATTGCTGCGTGTGTGGAACTCGGACCGGACAGTCCGGATCTGGGGAGCGAGTGTGGAGTCTTTCTAAGCGCGGTTCCAATCTCCCGCGAGGGAATTGGCCGGTGAAGAGACGAAGCGTCAGAGATTGAGTGAAAGACAGCCCCGGGAAAATTGGGTGCTTGACTGCTGTGGTGAGCGGAAGACAGCCCCAGGGAAAAGGGGAGCGGGAAAGTGCCGGCAGATATACCCCAAGACAGTCCTTTGGGGATAAAATTGGCTCATTGGAATATTGATCCGGCTACTAAAAATAAGGCTAAAGTTAAAATGATTCAGTATTATATGATAGAATGGACAAAGGAACCTCTACGAGCAGACCATTTGTATTGGCCTAGATATGGGCCCTTTGAAGGGTGGATGTGCCAGGCTTTAAACCTTTGTGTAAACTCTAAAGAATCCTTCAGCCCAGAGGAGAGGGAATATGCCTCCTGCTGGAAAGGGGAGATTTGGCCAAAAGGAGTTAGTACCTTTAAAATAGCTGAGATCTCAAGGGAAGGAAAGGAGAAGCGGTGGGATCCTCTGGAAGTTTTGCCCCCTCCCTACCGCCTCCCTCTCCTGGAAAAGAGCTGACACCTGGTGCTAGAAGAAGGTCGGACAGGTCTCAGAGGTTCATTGAAAAAGTATCACTTCCAAACTCTCCTAGGTCATGGCAGAAACCTTCTGTTAAAGTCAAGGAATTGGAAGACCAAGACACGGTGCAGGAAAGCCCAGGAGTTAGTTTATTCCCCTCAAGGGAAGTACCCCTGGGGGGAGCACAAGGGGGGATAGGATTTGTAAACGTTCCTTTGACTCCCACTGAAGTCAGGAACTTTACAAAGGAATTAAAAGGGTTACTGGAAGATCCAATAGGCCTATCAGAAAAATTAGACCAATTCCTAGGCCCTAATATTTATACCTGGGAGGAAATGCAGTCGATAATGAGTATAATATTTTCTCCCGAAGAAAGGCAAAGGATTAGAAGAGCTGGGATGAGAATTTGGGAAAGGGAAAATCAGCAAGGCCCACCTGGGGACCAGAAGATGCCAATAGTACACCCAAATTGGAATCAAAATGATGTAGAGGGTCGCAGGAACATGAGTGATTATGGAAATGTAATTATTAAAGGTTTAAAAGAAGCCGCTCCTAGAGGGCAGAATGTAACCGAAGCATTTGATGGGCAGCAGGGAAGGGAGGAAACCCCGACCGAATGGCCTGAAACGCTGCGACCTGACATGAGGAAGAGATTCAGAGAGTCCCGCAGGGCAAACATTGCTGAGAGTTCCAGTTGTTACACGTGCCTGGCCAGACATTCGAAGAAAATTAAGAGAAACCAGAGCACTGGCAGGATCGGGGCCTGAACGAATTACTGAGGGAAGCTCAGAAAGTATATGTACGAAGAGATGAGGAGACGGCTAAAGCAAAAGCTGAAATCATAGTAGCCACCGTGAGGGAAGGAAATATTCAGAAAAATCGCAGGGTGATGGGGGGGATGGGACGGAATCCTGAGAGGCGGGAGGAGACTTTTAGAGGGAACCAGATCCCTCCCAGAAGGGGACCATCGGGAACTGAGAAAAGGAATGAAGGAGGTGGATGTTTCCATTGTGGGAAACTTGGGCATTTTAAGAAGGAATGTCCTCAAAGGGATAAAGATCGGAAAGTGTTTAAAGAAATTGAGGATTAGGGGTGTCAGGGGCTCTACTTCCTGGAGGATAGCTATCACCTTGAGCCCTTGATAAACCTAAGAGTGGGCCCCAGGAGGAGGTATTAGAATTTCTAGTAGATACAGGAGCTGAGCGAACTTGCGTTTGTAACATACCGAAAGGATGCGTTATAAGTAAAGAAGTAATTAATGTAACGGGAGCAAAGGGGGAAAGTTTTAAAGCCCCGGTGATCAAGCAGGTGGTTTTTGAAGGTAATGACAAAATAGGTGTAGGGAATATTTTGCTAGTGCCTGGAGCTGGGTGCAATCTGTTGGGAAGAGACTTGCAGATCCAGCTGGGGGTTGGAGTAATCCCCGAAGAGGGGAAAATGATTGCAAAAATATTAAGTCAGGAGGACGAATCCAAAATTAATCAGCAAGTTTGGGCTGCAGCGGACATATAGGTTGGTGCAAGACTTACGGGAGGTGAATAAGAGAACTTTGGCTCGGTACCCTGTTGTACCAAACCCTTATACCCTTCTGAGCAAAGTTCCCCCAGAACACAGCTGGTTTAGTGTAGTGGATTTAAAAGATGCGTTTTGGGCATGTCCCCTGGTTGAGGAAAGTCGAGATATCTTTGCTTTTGAACGGGAGGACCCAAACACCAGACATAAACAGCAGCTTAGACGGACAAAGCTCCCTCAAGGGTTTACGGAGTCTCCCAACCTGTTTGGACAGGCTCTGGAAGAGCTGTTACTATCTTTTCACACCCCTCCAAAAACTCAAATCACTCAGTATGTAGATGACTTATTAATATCAGGGGAAGAGGAAAAATTAGTCAGAGAAGTAACAATTCAGTTATTAAACTTTTTAGGAGAGAAAGGTTTCAGGGTTTCCAAGGGAAAGTTACAATTTGTAGAACCTGAAGTACGCTACTTAGGGCATATAATAAGTCAGGGAAGTCGCAAATTAAACCCTGAGAGGATTGCCGGAATAATATCCCTCCCACCCCCAACTACAAGAAGAGAAGTAAGGAAGTTATTAGGACTACTAGGGTACTGTAGATTATGGATCGAGGGGTGTACCCGGGCGGTGAAATTTTTATACGAAAAATTGACGGGGGAAGATAAGATAGAGTGGACACAGAATGACAATGAAAAACTAGAAGAACTAAAGTCAAAACTGATAAAAGCTCCGGTTCTGAGCCTACCATCATTAGAGAAACCCTTCTATTTGTTTGTCAATGTGGAAAATGGGATAGCCCATGGAATTTTGGCCCAGGAATGGGGAGGGGTGAAGAAACCGGTAGCGTACTTTTCAAAATTATTAGATCCAGTCAGCCAAGGTTGGCCAAGCCTTATCAGTAGGAGAAAAGATATACACAGATGGATCATCTAGGTGTATACAAGGGAAAAGAATGTCTGGATATGCAA
Source organism: Chroicocephalus ridibundus (assembly GCF_963924245.1). Taxonomy (NCBI): domain Eukaryota; kingdom Metazoa; phylum Chordata; class Aves; order Charadriiformes; family Laridae; genus Chroicocephalus; species Chroicocephalus ridibundus. Next base: position 627,179 of record NW_026961708.1, read on the forward strand.
TAATAGATGGGAGTAACATGACGATTATAGAAAAAGGAAAACTGCCATCTAATTGGTCTGCTCAAAGCTGTCAGTTATACGCCTTCAAAAGAGCATTAGAATTTCTAGCACATAAGGAAGGAACTATTTATACAGATTCTAAATATGCATTTGGGGTGGTACATACTTTTGGAAAAATCTGGGAAGAAAGAGGATTACTAACTTCAAAAGGAAAAGGACTAGTAAAGGGGCATGTAAAGGGGCATCAGAAAGGATTAACACCAGAAATAAGGGGAAATAATCCAGCTGACCAAGAGGCGAAAGAGGCTGCTGAAAATGGGGAAGAGAAATTATTAATTGTTCAACAGAGAAAAGAGGAGCGAGGTAATATTCCTCAATTCACTGAAGCTGAAGAAAAGGAATTGACTAGAATAGGAGGAGAAAAGACTCCGGAAGGAAAATGGGTGTTACCTGATGGGCGTCAGATAGTAAATAAAACATTAGCAAGAAAAATATTGGAGGAATTGCATAGAGAAACCCACTGGGGAACACAGGCCATTTGCGATCACTTTCTTAGAAAATGTGGATGCACAGGGGTGTTCGGAGTAGCTAAACAAATCACCGAGAGGTGTATAACTTGCCAAAAGGTGAATAAAAAGGTAATGAGAAAACCCATCCATGGAGGGCGGGAGTTGGCCTTACGCCCCTTTCAAAATATACAAGTGGATTTTACAGAACTCCCACAAGTCCAAAGGTGGAAGTTCCTCTTGGTATTAGTCGACCATCTTACCCATTGGGTGGAGGCAATTCCAGTCACTAGAACATCGGCTAATGTAGTAACAAAGATCCTGCTAGAACAAATTATTCCTAGATACGGAATGGTTCATAGAATAGACTCTGACAGGGGAACACATTTCACCTCCAAAATAATCACCCAGAGAACTCAAGCCTTAGGCACTCAATGGGAGTTACACACTCCATGGCACCCCCAAAGCTCAGGAAGGGTTGAACGAATGAATCGGACTTTAAAAAGGAGTTTAACCAAAGTAATGATAGAAACTCAACTGTCATGGGTCAAGTGCCTCCCTTTAGCATTACTCAGGGTTCGAACTCAACCCAGAACGCATCTTGGAGTCTCTCCATATGAAATGATGTTTGCTTTGCCCTTCTTGGCTTCACAGCAGGAAATGGCTACTTATGAAGGAGGGGAGGCTAGTATTAAACAATACGTAATGCAGATTGCAAAGAACTTGGAACAACTAAGAAATAAAGGGTTGCTCCCACAAACTACCCTGTTGGATTTTAAGATCCATAACATTAAAATTGGAGAACGGGTTTTAGTAAAAACATGGAGAGAGCAATCTTTAACTCCTCAATGGGAAGGTCCCTTTCAGGTGCTGTTGACTAGGGAAGCTGCAGTACGGACGAAGGAAAAAGGGTGGACTCACGCCAGCAGAATAAAAGGACCAGTAGAAGAACCTAGACATTGGACTCTGACTTCAACTCCCGGGGACACCAGACTCACCTTAAAACGCCAACCAACGCGGTGATGTATGGGAGAGGAACTGAATAATAACTTGGAAATCACAGAAACTTGGGGAGTGAAACCAGAACTTTATCGTTGGTTTCGGGTACGGCCGGGGCAAACCTTAAGGAAAATTATATATCCTCCTTGGGGAAGAGCACTCCCGTTACAGACAGGAGGGTCAGGGTTGTATAAAACTGAAAACTCTCTGTTTGCACTTGCACGTGATTTATATAAAGAAGATGGTCGGCTATATCCTAACCTTGAGGAAGAACTACAGCCCCCTCCAGTACCCCGTAGTATACCTTGTCTGATACATCCCTGTGCTAGACATCATAGTTGGGTGAAGTGCGAATGCTTAGGTTGTACGCAAAATTGGTATTACCGTTCATCCCAAAGACATCCCTTCTGTTTAAATTGCCGGAAGCAAAATTCGAGTTTGGCTCAAACTCAGATACGATATACCAATATCATAACATTGATTTGTGGGTGGGAATTGCTAGTGCCGGTTCTGTGGGAAATTCCTGAAGAATGGTGGGAAACAGTGGTTTCTAAGTGTAAACACCGATTTTGCTTGGAAAAGAGATAAGAACCCTACCTGCTACAAGAGCCAGGGATACCGGATGAAAAGAGGATGGAGGGCAAGACCAGGCTGGCCACTGTACTCGCTGCCAAGAAGAATTATTTCTCGGCTGTTGGAAGCACCCCAATAGGCATGAGAGGTAGGAGTATAAGCCATACTGGACCTCCACTCCTCGTATTGTTATTAGCGGTATCCTTAGTACCCAGTAATGAATGCATGAAGTGTTACCAGCAGGTCTCCTGGAATAGGAAGATGGTTTCCACGATGACAGTGCATTCGCATATCAACAGCCGCTGTTATAACTGCCGTGAGTTAACAGTGTGCAAATACGACCAACACGAATACTGGGTTGGGAAGAGTTTAGGAATAGGCGGAACAAGACTAGGAGTGCATTGTCCTAGAGGGGAGCAATGGCTCTGCTTTACTAAAGCCGGGCATTGGGACATATCGGACGGAGGTGGGGTACAAGATATGAAAAAAGCCGAGAAAAAAGATATGATAAAAGCCGAGGGGAGAAAGGCTGAGGCTCTCGGAGACTTTGTACTGGCCAGCCATGGCCACCGGGCTTCAGCTCATCACTTCTGTGTCAGATGACCCTGTCCTCCCTGTGAGACCCCTCAGAGCAGCTGTACCCAGCTCCAGGGGGGCGGATACGGCCTCGGCATTATGGCGAGGTGCTTCCTGGGAGCAAGATCTCTCACGGGGGCACTGGGAAACCCTCCTCAGGCCTGGATGCCCGAGAAACATCTCTGCACTGCTCCATATCTCACTGAAACCAGGGACAGAGGAAGGCTGCTGTGGTGGCCTCCAAGAGAACCAGCTCACCTGGGCTGTTCTGCAGCCACCAGCTGCCTCTGCTGACAGACGGGTCTCAGCGTTGCTCTGCAAACGGCTGCCACCTCCCTGCAGGATGCTCTCCAGCGCACCGTACGTCTGCACTGAGTCTTCTCGGGGATGAAGTCCCAAAGGGAGGGATGGGGTTTGCTTGGCCCCCATTCCCAGGGTGCCACAAGAGAGAGCTGCCACCCCCAAATGGCCTGTGTGACGTGGACACCACACACGAGCTGCAGACATGGGTCAGGACAGCTCTGGGGAGCAGCAAGCCATTCTGTGGTGCCCCCGGCGCTGGCAGAAAGCAGAGCCGGAGACAATGGGGAGAAGCCCAGGGCAGCCAACGGCAGGGTGCAGCGCCCGCAGAAACACCCAGCTCCTTGAGCCTCGGCGCTGGGGCTGCAGCTCGAGGCTGGCACTGGCTGGGGCTTCGCTGGGAAAAAACAGGCAGGGGTGACCCTGACACCCCACGCGTGTACCTTGTCCCACGATCTGGGAACACGTCCCTCTGCCCATCATCGCCACGGGGTGCAGAAAGCAGCGCCGTTGGCCCTGGCGTAGTCCTGAGCCATGTCTCAACAGATGAGTCTTTAACCAGCAGGCCTAAAAAGAGGGAAAATTGCCCAGAATTAAGCTGTGCTCAAGTTTTTGCAGGCAGTATGATTTTTTGAGCTGCCTGGCGGTGCCGCTCCTGGGGAGCGCTCCAGACCCAGGGCTGCTGCCTGTACCTGCGAGCAGGCGGTGCAGTGTGCGCAGCGGGAGCCAGCGGTGGTTTGCGTGGCTGTTGGACGGGTTTGGGCTCTAAATGTGCCCATCCTAGTACGCCTGGTTCCTTTCTCCTTACAGGTTGTATTTAGAGCTTAAGTGGTATTATTTTAAAAAGCAAACAAACAAAAAACCGGCTGAGTGATTCCTGCCCCCGCCCCGAGCTGGGCTTTTTCCCCACAGTCCTGGCCACTCTGCAGGGCGACGTTCATCACCAATTTTAGGCAGCAGGACTGAGCCCAGGGAAGGGCTCTTCCCGGCAGCGCATTCCTTGAGGCGCCTGGTAATTCCTTGAGGCTGCCGGGGGATGCTCAAGAAATGGAGACAGCTGCCCGTAATTGCTATTTGTGGTCCCTCCTCATTGCGCTCTGTCTGGCTCCCTGCCCCCATCTTTTAATTCCTCCCTCTCTGTCTCTAGCCCATCACTATTTTTTCCTTTCTCTTTCTTTCTCTGGACGGCTCCCTGACCTTATGTTTTTCCTCCCTCCCTCTCTGCCATACAGCCTGTTTTTGTCTTTCTATATTTGTCTTTCTCTCTCTGGCTCCCTGTCTCTCCTATAGCCCGTTGCTAGTTTTTTCTTTCTCTGCGTCTCTCTCCCCCGCTCCCTGTCCTTCTCTATCGCTCTGTCCACCTTCCTGGCCTCATCTTCCTCGCTGTCCTGCAGCCCGTCCCCTTTCCTGCCTGTCTGCCTGGGCCTTCCCTCTTCCCTCTGGGCCTCCATCCCGCTCCCTGTCCCCTTTTGCTCTTCCCCCACCTCAGCCCTGGAGGCCGTCGCTGTTCTGTCCTTCTCCGCCTCCTCGTCCTGACCCTGTCCCCTGCCCTCCATCTCTTTCCCGCTCTCCCCCTGCTCCTCACCAGGATTTCTCCTCCCTCCACTCCCTGCCCGGCTCCCCCCTGCTCTCCCCGTAGTCTCTCTGTCCCTTCCCACCCCTCTCCGCCGCTCTCTCCCTCTCCGCCCTCCTCCTCCCGGCTCCACCGGGGCTCCGGGGCCTGGCCCTGGGCCGGGGCAGCCCCGGGGAGGCGGCCCTGGTTCCTGCGGGGGTCAGAGGGCGGGAAGGGGCGCCCCGGGGCACGCTGGGAGCTGTAGTCCCGGCACCGGGCTCCTGGCGGCCATCTTGTGTCGGGGGCTGCAGCCTCTGCTCCCGCCGCGGCCCGGTCGTGTAATTGCTGTGATTTTCGCTCTCTAGAGATCACACATACTCTTATTTTTCTGACCACCAGTCTTAAATAACACACACAAAACCTACACTAAGCCCATCATGAATCAGCTAAAAATTCTGAGTCGTAAATTGTAGCCCGATCCTTTAGCACCATCAGTGCTGCTCACCTTTCCTTTCTGAAGGGGGAGATTACTGGCCTTAATGGTTTATGTCCCTTCAGCACTGACCTTTCAGCCGACGTCTGCTGAAATTCACAGAGACAGGCTTGGTATGGCTGGGTAACTATAGAATGAAATAATTACCTCGGCCTCGTCCCTCCTTCTTAGAGACCTAATTTATAGAAGGTTCCTGCATCAGCTGAAAAGGCAATGGATATTTTGGAATCTTTTTCAGAGAATCAAATGGCCTAAAGGCAATCATAAATGAGCTGAAAAAGCCTACTGGTGGACCCTCTCCCTTAGAGAGAGGGAAGAGGGTGAGGCCCCACACAAGTCAGAGGACCCCCTCCCCTCTCGTCACCAGGCAATAGGAGGGGATGGCAGAGACGAGGGGGAATGGAAAGAGGTCCCTGCTCGGGGAAGCAGGAGAATCCCCTCCCGGCCCCTCCCACTTTCCCAGTTACCTTTCCAGAACAGGGGTTCCTCTGGAGATATCCCTCTGGAGATACTCCAAAACCAATATGGGACCCCCATGACCCCTCCCAAATCCCCTCAGGAGCACACAAAGCCTCAGAAGCACCCTCTTCACCCCCTAATCCCCTCCAGGATCCTCCAAAAGGAGGGGCTGGAGGCCCTCTGCTGGGAGGACAGGCTGAGAGAGTTGGCGTTGTTCAGCCTGCAGAAGAGAAGGCTCCGGGGAGACCTTAGAGCGGCCTTCCAGTCCCTAAAGGGGGCCTACAAGGAAGGATGGGGAGGCACTCTTCGTCAGGGAGTGGAATGAGAAGACAAGGGGTAATGGTTTCAAACTGAAGGAGGGGAGATTTGGATTGGATATCAGGAAGAAATTCTTTACTGAGAGGTTGGTGAGGCACTGGAACAGGTTGCCTGAGGGAAGCTGTGGCTGCCCCATCCCTGCAGGGGTTCAAGGCCAGGCTGGAGGAAGCTTTGAGCAGCCTGGTCTGGTGGGAGGTGTCCCTGCCCAGGGAAGGGGGGTTGGAACTCCATCATCTTTAAGGTCCCTTCCAACCCCAACCATTCCATGCATCTGTAAATCCCACCCACGGGACACAAAAAGCCCTCAATATCCCCCACGGGGAACCCCAAAACACCCATGGGAACACCCCCCCCAGCTTCAATTGACCTCGACATGGCTTCATATGTGGTCCTATCTGCTAGAATGGGGTCTTTTCCAGAGACTGCCAGTGGCGTTGCCGTTTTCCTTCTTGTATGGGATTGAAAATGCAAACACCAAATGGGAAGACGATGAGGATTCTGTTGCAGTTCCTGTATTTCCAAGAAAACTTCCAATCCTGCGGTATTCATGGCATTTTTACTGGCATTGGTGGAAAGAGGCGGTTTGCATTTTTAGGTTGCCTTCGGCTTTCTGGCTGGCTTTGCAAATCTGGCTTGTGCTGTGTGCTCTGAGGAAAGGTGGGCCTTGACCCTGGTAGCGTTGCTGCTTCAAAGCGCTAGCTCTTGAGAGAGCTTCTCTTCAGTACAAGTGTTTGTCAGGTACCAAGCTTCCAAGGCCAGGCTGGCAAGAAGTTCTCTTTTCCAGCTACGGTCCATGTTCCTGGCAAGAATGCCTTACAGTGAGCAATAGACACTGCTGCTGGGTTGGACAACTTGCTTTGTCTCTCTATTTTCCAGTTGGCCAAAAGTCTCTTGCCCTTCTTTGCTTTCTTTTCCAAGCTTGGGCTCTTTCCCAGTCCCAGTCCCCGCCATGTCTGTGATGTCATTATGGAGCACGTTCCAGAGCCAGCAGACAGGCAGGGGTTCTACTACTACGCCGGAGGGAGGGCAAGGACAAAGTGTTGTAAGCACCCCAGAGTGGCAGAAGCGTCTCCCACTGCCTCAGGCTTGGAGGTGGGTGACAGCTTGCCTCGTGGCGCATACTCCTCCTCCTCACCCAGGGAGAGGAAGATGAGCGCTGTGGCTTGCACCGCCTCCCACGGGCTTTGCCCGGAAGGGACACCAAGCGACGTGATCATCAGCGTGGACGGCATTGAATTCAACGCACACAAGATGGTCCTCTCTAACTGCAGTGCGTACTTCAGGTGAGTGCTTGAAAGAGGAGGGGATGGGGCCAACCAGCGCTCCCTGCTCCGTGCCACACTGTGCCTGGCTGTATCTCCAGCGCTTCCCTCGGCACTCCAACTCTCCTCCGGCAGTTCCCCCTGGTCCTGCTCCCTGCCCAGGCACCCAAAGGCCTCCACAAGCTGGAAGTGGTGTCTGAGAAGGCCCAGCTAGGGTGCGGGGCTGGGAGCGTGGCCAGCCTGGCTGCTCTGCTGCCAGGCGGGAGGCTTTCCTTCCCCACACACGGGTACTCTCTGCTGTTCTTCTTGAAGCCAGGTGCCCACTCGCCCTGTGGCTCCTCTTGAAAACAAGCGGCCAGTAAAGCCTTCCTTCATCAAACTCCACGGCCTCCCAGCGTGCCTACTGCTAGTGCCCAAACCGGTGCGCGGGGAAGGAGGCACAGGGGATAATGGGCTCAGGGTTTCCCACAGCAAGGCCGCTTTCTTCCCCAGCAGCACTCTCTTGTTTTTTTCAGGGCTTTGTTCTCCAGCAACTGCAGCAGTGCCGACAGCAACGTCTATCAAATCCACGGCGCTTCCCCTGAAACGATGGGGCTCCTCATCGAGTACGCCTACACCGGCACAGTGCCCCTCACGGAGGACAACGTTGAAAGTTTGCTCGTGGCGGCAGACCAGTTCAACGTCCTGGGCATCGTCAGCCTGTGCTGCCACTTCTTAAAAGCCCAGCTGTGCTCGGAAAACTGCGTCGGCATCTGGAGATTCACCCACTACTACTACTGTGCTGACCTGCGAGAAGCAGCCCACGAGTTCATCCTGCATCACTTGGAGGAGGTGAGCAGGGTGTCCGCAGAGTTTCTGGAGCTCTCCTTCAATGACCTGCAATGCCTGCTGGAGAAGGGGGAGCTCCCTGTGAGAGAAGAGGCCACGCTGGAGGCCGTTCTCACCTGGGCTGCTCATGACCTGCCCAACAGGAGGCAGCACATTGTCTTCTTGCTGAGCAAGGAGGGCTGGAGGAGTGGACAGAAGGGATTTTTCTTTTTAAAATAAACTCTGTGTTTCTGACAGTCAAGACTTTGCTCATCACTTGTGAAGTCAGACCTTGCCAAGGGTAGGAACTTGTAGTCCACGTTCCCCGGACTCACACGTCCCTCATCCAAATCGGCAAGTCCCATTTCTATCAGTTTCATAGGATCGAGATTTTCATCGGTGTCCCAGAAGGTCCTGTTGACCAGCTCCTGGAAGAGCTGGAAGTTTGCTCGCCTGCAACTCGCGGGCCTGGCTTTACTCTTGCCCTGGAGACCAGCTTCAGGGCAGGTAAGACTGCGCTGGGGAAGGGATCAGCAGCGAAAAGGGCCGACGCAAAGCTCTTTTGGGGGCTTTTGGAAGCCAGCAAAAGCCCTCGGCCTGTGCTGAGGGCTGTCAGCTGGTGGGCGGGCTGCTGAGGGAGCCTGGGGGCGGAGACAGCACCTCCCCTGATCGATCAAGCCACCAGGTTATAGGAAGCCTCCGGGAGGGCAGGGACTAGTCCTTGCCCAGAGCGAGCAACCAGTGCTCCCCCCAACTGGCCGTCGAGTCACAAGGACTCGCTTGTGTCTAGAGATCCAGCCGTGGTTGCTACCCGGTCGAAGGCGGCTGTTAAAAAAACTGTGGGCACCCAGACAGAGGCCCCGCGCAAAAATGTGGGCATCCAGGCCTCTGGCTGCAAAGAGTGCCGGAGCCTGGCACTCGCCATGGAGGGCAGCAGAGACAACACCTGTGTCAGATGTGAACAGGTAAACGATCTGCTCATTCTGGTGGCTGAGCTGAAGGAAGAAGTGGAAAGGTTGAGGAGTATGAGGGAATGCGAGAGGGAGAGTGACTGGTGGACCCGCTCCCTGAGAGAAAGGGAACAGGGTGAGGCCCCACACAAGTCAGAGGACCCCCTCCCCTCTCGTCACCAGGCAATAGGAGGGGATGGCAGAGACGAGGGGGAATGGAAACAGGTCCCTGCTCGGGGAAGCAGGAGAATCCCCTCCCGGCCCCTCCCACCTTCCCAGTTACCTTTGCAGAACAGATATGAAGCCCTGCAGGAGGAACTGGCTGTTGGAGAGGAGGATGAGACACCCAGGCCAGGAACGTCAGAAAGACCAAGTCGCCATGGAGCCAGCATCACAGCTGGCTCCAAAAGGAAAAGCAGACGGGTCATTGCAGTGGGTGACTCTCTATTGAGGGGGGCGGAGGGGCCAATATGCCATCCAGACCCACTTCACAGGGAAGTCTGCTGCCTCCCTGGGGCACGGGTCAGGGATGTGTTAGGCAAACTTCCAGCCCTAGTAGACTCCTCTGACTACTAACCCTTTTAGTATTGCAGGTGGGTAGTGATGAAGTGGGTAGGAGGAGCCCAAAATGGATTAAAAGAGATTTTAGAGCCTTGGGGCGATGGCTTAAGGGGTCAGGAACACCAGTTGTGTTCTCCTCTATCCCTTCAGTGGCAATCATGAATGAGGAAATTAACAGGAAGAGGCAACAGGTGAACTCGTGGCTCTGGGACTGGTGTTATGGGCAGGGCTTTGGGTTTTTTGATCACAGGCTGCTATAGGAGTCACCTGACCTGCTGGTGGCAGGTGGAACGCACCTGTCCCAGAAGGGGAAAAGAATTTTGGGGCAGGAGTTAGCAAGGCTCCTTGACAGGGCTTTAAACTAGATATGAGGGGGGAAGGGGAGACAAGTGGGCCTGTCAGGAATGAATCCAAGGGAGGCATGCCAGGGCTTGAAGGATGGTGGGCTAGTGAGGACTCTCACTCTGACATTTCATTGGAGAGAAGGGGTTAACGCTTAGAAATCATGGAAGCACCTGAGAGGGGTCTGGTGGGAAATGGGGCCCACACCCACAAAAAGGTGCTGGAGTCATTAGCACATCTGAAGTGCATCTCTACCAATGCACGCAGTATGCGCAACAAACAGGGCTTGAAGCCATGATGCACCAGGGAAACTATGACATAGTGGCTATCACAGAAACGTGGTGGGATGCCTCACATGACTGGAGTGCCACAATCGATGGCTACAAGTTCTTCAGGAGGGACAGACAGGAAAGGAGAGGTGGAGGAGTGGCCCTGTATATTAGAGAATGCTATGAGAGCACAGAAATCGAGTATAGCGATGACGGGGTGGAGAGTGTTTGGATTAGGTTAAGGGCCGATAAAGCTGCTATCGCTGTGGGAGTCTGCTATAGACCTCCCAACCAAAGCAGTGAGGCAGACGAAGCTTTCTATAAGCAGCTGGGGGAAATCTCGTGATCACTTGCCATTGTTCTTGTGGGGGACTTTAACCTCCCGGCTATCTGCTGGGAATACAACACAGCTGAGAGGGAACAATCCAGGAGGCTCCTGGAATGTGTGGAAGATAACTTCCTCACACAGCTGTGAAGTGATCCAACCAGGGATGGTGCCCTCCTGGACCTGCTTCTTGTGAACAGGGAAGAACTTGTAGGGGAAGTAAAGGTTGGTGGCTGTCTAGGGCACAGTGATCATGAGATGATCGAATTTCTGATTCTTGGGGAAACAAGGAGAAGGGTTAGTAAAACTGCCACCTTAGACTTCCGGAGGGCAAATTTTGACCTGTTCAGAAGACTGCTGGACAAAGTCCCTTGGGAGGCTGCCCTGAAGGATACAGGAGCCCAGGAAGGCTGGACATACTTCAAGAGAGAAGTCTTAAAGGCACAGGAGGAGGCTGTCCCTGTGTGCCGAAAAACAAGTAGGCGGGGAAGGAGACCGGCCTGGCTAAATAGGGACCTTTGGCTGGACCTCAAGAGCAAAAGGAGAGTCTATGACCTCTGGAAGAGGGGGCAGGTCTCTCATGAAGACTATAAGGATATAGCGAAGCTATGCAGGGAGAAAATTAGGAGAGCCAAAGCGCAGCTCGAGCTCAACCTAGCTACAGCTGTTAAGGATGACAAAAAATGTTTCTATAAATTCATTAACAGCAAAGGGAGGATTAGGGAAAATCTCCCTCCCTTACTGGATGCAGAGGGAAACATAGTCCAAAGGATGAGGAAAAGGCTGAGGTGCTCAATGCCTACTTTGCCTCAGTCTTTAGCAGTGGAACTAACTGTTCCCTGGGCACCCAGCCTCGTGAGCTAGGAGACAGGGAGGGGAAGCTGAATGAGGTCATCGCAATGAAAGAGGAAGTGATCTACGACCTGCTACGCTGCTTGGATGCGCACAAGTCTATGGGACCGGATGGGTTACATCCAAGAGTGCTGAAAGAGTTGGCAGCCGTGCTCGCCAAGCCACTTTCCATGATCTACCTGAAGTCGTGGCTAACTGGGGAGGTCCCAATGGACTGGAGGTTAGCAAATGTAGCGCCCATCTACAAAACAGGCAGAAAGGAGGATCCGGGAAACTATAGGCCTGTCAGTCTGACCTCGGTAGCAGGGGAGGTCATGGAGCAGATCATCTTGAGTGCCATTACAACTCATATAATGGACAAGCAGGGGATCAGGCCTAGTCAGCATGGGTTTAGGAAAGGAAGGTCCTGCCTGACGAACCTGATCTCCTTCTATGACAAGATGACCTGACTATTGGATGAGAGAAAGGCTGTGTACATTGTTTACCTAGACTTTTGAAAAGCATTTGACACTGTCCCCCACAGAATTCTCATGGAAAAACTGGCGGCTCATGGCCTGGATGAGCATACGATCTGCTGGATCAAGCACTGGCTGGATGGGCGGTCCCAGAGAGTGGTGGTCAATGGAGTTAAATCCAGCTGGCGGCCGGTCACAAGTGGTGTCCCTCAGGGCTCGGTGTTGGGACCGTTTCTGTTCAACATCTTTATTGATGACCTTGATAAGGACATAGAGTGTATCATCAGCAAGTTTGCAGATGACACGAAGCTAAGCGGGAGTGTTGATCTACATGAGGATAGGGAGGCTCTACAGAGAGACTTGGACAGATTGGACCGATGGGCCAATGCTAACAGTATGAGCTTCAACAAGGCCAAGTGCCGGGTCCTGCACTTGGGCCACAACAACCCCATGCATCGCTACAGGCTTGGGGCAGTGTGGCTGGAGAGCTGCCTGGCAGAAAAGGACCTGGGGGTTCTAATTGACAAGTGGCTGAACATGAGCCAGCAGTGTGCCCAGGTGGCCAGGAGAGCCAATGGCATCCTGGCTTGTATTAGAACTAGTGTGACCAGCAGAAGGAGGGAGGTGATTGTCCCCCTGTACTCAGCACTGGTGAGGCCACACCTGGAGTATTGTGTCCAGTTCTGGGCACCTCAATACGAGAGACATATCGAGGTGCTGGAGCGAGTGCAGAGGACGGCAACAAAGCTGGTGAAGGGCCTGGAGAATAAATGTGATGAGGAGCGATTGAAGGAGCTGGGAGTGTTTAGTTTGAGGAAGAGGAGGCTGAGGGGAGACCTCATCACTCTCTACAATTACTTGAAAGGCCATTGTAGAGAGGTTGGTGCTGGTCTCTTCTCACAGGTAATTAGCGATAGAACAAGAGGGAATGGCTTCAAGCTGCAACAGGGTAGGTTTAGGCTGGACATAAGGAAAAAATTCTTCACAGAAAGAGTGGTCAGACACTGGAATAGGCTGCCCAGGGAGGTGGTGGAGTCACCGTCCCTGGATGTGTTTAAGACTCGTTTAGATGTGGTGTTAAGGGATATGGTGTAAGGGAGAACTTTGTAGAGTGGAGATGATGGTTGGACTCGATGATCCCAAGGGTCTTTTCCAACCTAAATGATTCTATGATTCTATGATCACAGATATTGAGCCACTTCCCACGGAGATGCTACAATTGTGCGATGAAATTGAGAAATGTATGATACAAAGCTCTTGTCAGGCCTTATCCTGAATATTGTGCCCTATTTCTTGTCATCTGTGCTCGAGAAAGATGGATTGAAACAGAAATATACCCAGGGCCACCCAAACTGGATAATCAAGGGAATGAAGAGCCTCTCTCTTCAGAGGAGATGGAAAGATTTGGCTGTTTTAGCCTAGAGAAACAAAAACTAAGAGAAGAGATGATTGCTCTCATCAGTAGGGCAACTACCAAAGGAGGGAACAAGGACTTGTGAAGGTAAAGAATAATACTGGCAGAAGAACAAAGAGATGTAGCCTGGAAGTGAATAAATTTGGGCTGGGAATCAGAAGAGAATTTCCAAGCATCGGAGGAGTGAAATTCTGGAACAACACTGCAATAAGAGACAGAGCGTGGTACAAAAGAAACTGGTTTTTAAAACAGCAATTAGTAAGATTGAGAACGTGATTATCCAAAGCACTTGCTGTGACAGCAGGGCTCCTTCCAGCTCTACCCTGGTGGTTCGATGCGATTGACCCCGTCTTTGATTAGAAAATCAACAGAACGTGCAGCTAAAGGCAGGGAGTATGTTTCTGATGGAGAGACTTTGCAGAATTTATTTGGAAAACACCTCTTTCAGTCATAGAGAAAGGGAATAGTGGAGCAACTTGCCAGCCAGCCATTGCAACTGAACAATTACTCAAAATACAACAATTTTGCAAGATGACATTTTTTTTGGAACTAGATAAGAACTAGAAATGATAAAAAATGGACAAATGTTAAAAGTAGTTAATTTTCAACTTGATTTTTAGTTTGGGATTTGTTGGTGGTTTTTTTATAGCAAAAGCCCGTTGAGAAGATCAGTCAGAATATGACCAGATAAATACCACTCACTTTAGAGAGCCACATTGATTTCAAAAAATTGACCCAAAAAAACCCAAATCCAAACCAGTTTCTCCAATAATGGATTGATGGCGATGTTCATCTCATCATCCATATGTCAGGATTTTTCACATCCTTATCAGGCAGCGACCTTTAACAGATGAATCGGCAAGCTAATTCTCCATTTGAGATCTGTTGATAACTGCTCGGATCTGTAAAATTGATGCATTTGGTTGCAACCCTCACTTTGGCAATCTGCTTTTAAAACTGCAGTGGAGGCTAAAACCTGCTTTTTATGTGCATAAGGCAATAGTGCCATCTCGTGGGAAACACACTGCTTCGTGCCTTGTGGTGGGCAAAAAGAGCTTGGAACCTTTCTTCACACAAATACCTCCTCAAGACAGATAGATTTTTATTTTTCTTTAAGTTGGCTCCCTCCGGTTAGCATGTAAACTTAAAGCATCTAAAATGCCCGCTAACCTTTTCTGGGTAAGGTTCCGTAAGGATTCGCCTCTGCTCCAAGATGCTCTCCTACAAATCCCGGCCCCAGCGTCCTGTTTGGGTACAGCCCAGGAGGAGCAGGAGGGTCCCGCGGGCAGGAGGGAGAGCACCCAGCCCAGCTCCGACTCTGCCCGCAGGCAGAGCAATGCTGCTCGGCGTCCGCCAGCAAGACCAGCCTCGCTGGGCAAGCACATGCCACGAGTCCTCAGGTCTGCTGTATGTGCAGAACATACACACACAGGTGCCAGTCACATCTCAACCCTGCTTCTCCTGTCGACATTTTTGCTCCATTTTATCTGATTTTGTGCCTCTACCTTTTTTGGCAGAGCCGAAACACAAGCAGCACTTGCCACACCGAAGAGCACTGGAAACCTTTTTACATTTAAAATATCATTCATCGTGCAGAGGGAAAACAACGAGGATTCATCTGTTTCTTCCACGAGCAGTGGAAGAAGCATGGCAGGAACAAGGCCCTTTCTTCCAGAGAGCTCCGCCTGCATCCTCCTTGGTGAAGAAAGCAACTGATTAACCCAAATTGCCTTCCTGTTACACAAAGCAAGTGTTAAACAGAAACCCTCTGCCTCCTTCAGATTCCAGCCTTTCCTGCAAGGCTTCTCCTCCTACCGCCACGCTGGTCCTCATCTCAGCCCTGGTCAACCTGCTTCTTGGTAAGCAAGTAAAGCTAAATGCCAGCACAGCTTTTTTTCCTAGATCCCTGTTAAATGTTGTGAGTTCTGGAGCCATCTGATAGATATTAACCGTAAATAAGAATTAAATAGGATGCTGTATTCACAGCAAGTTTCCGTTTGCAGCCTGCAGTCAGTGCTTCAAGACGCTCAAGAATGAATCTCAGGCTGGTGCTTCCATGATGCTGTTGGTTCAGCATTACCAATGAAGCCAAGCGTCAGGAAAAATGGGAAACTATTACCTTCATTTATCATTTGTATGCTCTTGCCAGTAGTATAAAATTGGGATTTCTATTTTAAAATACCAGTATAATAAAATAAGGAGAAGCTGTCACACCTACCAATTTTGTCTTCCTGTATGAGGCTCTGGACTGTTCCCCTGGACTGTTATACATGTAGGGTAAGACAAACACACGCTCCCAAGCTTAAAATTCCTGAGATGGACAATCTATCACAACTCTTGATAAACTGTGCTGGTATAGTTACAGCAGTATCCACAAAAAAGACGACAAGCTTACAGAGAAGAGATGTCACCTTGCGTTTTGGCATCAGACGTTTGTCCATTTGCAATAACAGCAATTGAGATCTTGTTTAATTTGGTTTAAGCTAAATTCAGAGCAGGTCAGGTGCTGTTAGTGTAAGATACAAAGAGCTTAGGCTTGGTATTTTATTAATTCTCTAACAAAATAACCAATTTACAACACAGTTTTGAGGTACTATTTTAAAACACCCCGTTCATTCAGACTAATTGAAATGGACACATTCTTTAGAGTCCAGTTAGTCATTCCTGAAATTCCAGTCTGGGTGAGAAAAACATACGGTGGTACTACTACAGGTGTGTGGTAATGATTCGCTTCCTTGTGGCATGTAAAGTGCTTCCGAAGAATAAAACATTCCATTGCTGATCGACACATAAAACCATAAAGCACGGATAAAGGTTTGGGAAAAGAAAGTCTGTCTACGCAACGTGCACTACAAGCAGTATTACAATAGGAACAACTTACCCCAAAAGCAGTCACAAAGCTTATACCTAAGAAACAGGAAAAAAAATGATAAAATAGCCCTTCAGATTTTCTGAATTTTACATTTGCGTCACAAGAGATTCTGATAAATCTTGGTTGTAAGCTATTTAACAGAACTACATATTCTAATATTTCCAAAACAATGATATAGAAATTTTATAGAATATACTTTGTGTGATTTTTCTGAACTGCAACATTTTGGCTTACTTTTTAATTAACACAGTACTTGAGAATCACACTTTACCAGAAAAGAGATAAAACTTGAAAAAGACTTGTCACTTTTTAAAAACTGTTCATTTTTTATTAACTAAAATGACTCAGCCATAAAAAGTGCAAAGTGTATAAAAGTCCATAGGGCAAAATGGTTTCTGTGAATAGAGGATGATGCTTCCAAATAATCAACATTTGTCTTGTCCATGCTGGTGTGGGGGCACGTGTATCATCAACACAGAAACAGGTTTTCACTGAAGGTCCTGAATGCAGTTCACATGGGGAAGCGTCATATCTGCTTGTGATAAATTGTATTCCTCTAATCTAAAATCCCAAATGCCAGCTACTGGAGTCAGTCGCCGAGGTGCGCTGGCCTGATCGGCAGCGGAGTGGCAGAGCTTGATGCACAGGGGGGTCTCCCGAGGCAGGGAAAAGCCAGGGCGGTGGAGAGACCCACCAGGAGGCAGCAGCTCTGGTGGAAGACGCTGATAAGGTGTGGGCATTGACAGAGCCACAGCGGCTACCCCACACCGATAGAAAACAGCCTGGGGACTAGAAGTGACCAGGAGCGCTGCAAGCAGAGTGTGGCACAGTCTGCGTGGCAGGGCATCATCCCTCTACTAGCTCAAAAGGTGAGCTCCATTGGTGGTCATCACAGTCTCAGAAGGAGCAGAGCTACCGTATCCACCTGGCAGAAAGCCACGTCGTCTGCACTCACCGGAATGGATGTGGCAACCCAGACAGAGCTCCAGTGAAATCATGCGGGTCTTGGGCTGCAAGGCTTGCCAGAGAATTTCGCTAGTAACGGAGGGCAGCAGTGAGAACAGCAGCGTGAGGTGTGACCAGGTGGACGATCTGCTCAGCTTGGTGACAGGGCTACAGGAGGTAGTAGGAAGGTTAAGGAGCATCAGGGAGTCGAACAAAGAGATGGACTGGTGGAATCATGCTCTGCCCTCCCTGAGACAGAAACAGGAACAGCCACCAGAAAAAACCCAACAAGATCAAGGGGATCCTGCAACCTCCCCCTGCCAGGCTATGACAGTAGCTTCAAGGAAAGGAGCGAATGGAGGCAAGTCCACGCCCAGGGTGGCTGGAGAACCCCCTCCTTGCCCAGCCCACCTTCCCAGGTGCCACAACGCATAGTGCAAGGGCCGCCAAAAGAGACTTCAGGGCCTCGGGAGGGTTGGTAAGGAAATCTGAACCACAGGGTATTTTCTCCTCTCTCCTTCCCCTTGTGGGCAGCAACATGGGAATAAATAGATGGACACAGACTATTCGTACATGGCTCCGTGGCTGATGTCACCCACACAATTTTTGGGTTTTCGAGAATGGGGTGGCCTGCACGGCACAAGGTTTGCTGGCGTCAGATGGGATTCACCTTTCTGAAAGGGGGAAGAGGGTCTTTGCTCCCGAGTGAGCAGAGCTCATTGACAGAGCCTTAAACTAGGCTTGAAAGGGGAGGGGGGCAATATCAGGCTTGCCTGTGACAGGCAGTGGGACAACAGCCCAAGGCAGAGGGTTGGGGTGCTAGTGCGGGCCCTCAGCCTGTTGCTCTGACACGTGCTGGCAACACTGGAGGACGCTTGAAGTCTTCCAGAGATGAGGGAATGGCTCCTGAGGTAATGGGGGGGAGCCAAAGGGGGAGGAGTCAAGAGGGGAGGAGAAAAGAGGGGAACACCAGTGAATAGCTCAAAGCAATTAAGGTGTGTTCCTCTAAGAAGGTGACATGGCTGACAGACCAGCTAAAGTGCCTCGACACCAATGCATGCAGCACGGGCAACAAACGGGAGGAGCTGGCAGCCACCGTGCTGCTGGAAAGCTGACACCTAGTTGCCATTCCTGAAACCTGGTGGGACGAATCCCATGACTGGAGTGTGACTGTCCATGGCCAGCAACAGGGGAGGAAGAGGGGGCAGAGGGGCTGCCCTCTGGGTCAAGAAACAGGTAGAGTGTGAAGAGCTGTCTCTGAAGAATAGCCAAGAGCAGGTTGAAAGCTTACGGGTAAGAATTAGAGAGCCAGGCAACAAAGGGAGCCTTGGGGTTGGTGTCTACTCCAGGCTGCCCGATCAAGGGGAGCCTATTGACGAAGCCTTCTTGCTCCAGCTACAGCAGCAGGCATCGCGCTCACAGGTTCTCGTCCTGCCGGGGGACTTCCGCCACCCCGACGGCTGCTGGAAAAGCAGCACGGCAAGCTGGAGGCAATCCAGGAGACTCCCAGAGCCGAGTGCCTTGAAGATAACTTCTTAAGCCAGGTCACAGACAGCCCCACCAGAGGAGCGGCCATACTGGACCTGAAGGGCACCAACGCAAATGAGCTAATGGGTGACATCCATGGGATGATGTGAGGCAGCCTGGGCTGCGGTAGTCGGGCGCTGGTGGAGTTCACAGTCCTGAGGGGTGTGGGCGTCAGGGGGAAGAGTAAAGTCAGGACCCTGAATCTCACGAAAGCAAACTTCCAGCTCTTCAAAGAGCTGGTCAATAGGACCTTCCGGGACACTGATGAAAATCTAGTTCCTATGAAACTGATAGAAATGGCACTTGCAGATTTGCATGAGGGACGTGTAAGTACAGGGAACATGGACTACAAATTCACACCAGTGCGCACGTATGAGTTCAAAAGTTTTAAGCAAAGTCTTAACTGTCAGTAACGCTGAGTTTATTTAGAGAAAAAAAATCCCTTCTGTCCACACTTCCACCCTTCCTTGCCCAGCAAGACTACCACGTGCTGCCTCCTGCTCTGCAGGTCATGGGCAACCCATTTCAGAACGGCCTCGAACACAGCCTCTTCTTTCACAGGGAGCTCATCCTTCTCCAGCAGGCGTTCCAGCTCATTGAAGGAGAGTGCCAGAAACTCTGTGGACACCTTGGTCACCTCCTCAAAGTGATGCAGGATGAACTTGTGGGCTGCTTCTCGCAGGTCAGGACAGTAGTAGTAGCCAGTGAATCTCCACATGCCGATGCAATTTTCCAAGCACAGCTGGGATTTTAAGAACTCGCAGCACAGTCTGACGATGTCCAGGACATTGAACTGGTCTGCCGCGATTAGCAAACTTTCAATGTTGTCATCCGTGACCGGCACTGTCCCGGTGTAGGCGTATTCCATAAGGAGCCTCATCATTTGTGAGGAAGTGCCTCACACACACAGCGGCCTTGCTGTGTGACACCCTGACCCCATCATCCCCTGTGCCTCCTTCCCCGGGCACCAACTTGGGCACTAGCAGTAGCCATGCTGGGAGGCCGTGGAGTTTTATGAAGGAATGTTTTACTAGCCGCTTGTTTTAAGAAGGAGCCACAGGGCGAGCGGGCACCTTGCTTCAACAAGAAGAGCAGAGAATAACGGTGTGTGGGGAAGGAAAGCCTCCCGCCTGGCAGCAGAGCAGCCAGGCTGGCCACGCTCCCAGCCCTGCACCGTATCTGGGGCTTCGCCAGACACCACTTCCAGCGCTGCTGTTCCATCTGAGCTTGTGGATGAATTTTGGTGTCCAGGGAGGTACCAGGACTAGGGGGAACTGCTGGAGGAGAGTTGGAGTGCCGAGGGAAGCGCTGGAGATACGCGAAGGCACAGTGTGGCACAGAGCAGGAAATACTGTTTGGCCCCATCCCCTCCTCCTTCAAGCACTCACCTGAAGTACGGACTGCAGCTAGAGAGGATCATCTTGTGAGCAATGAATTCAATGCCGTCCACGCTGATGATCCCATCACCCAGCTTCCCTTCTGGGCAAAGCCCGTGGAAGGCGGTGCAAGCCACAGCGCTCACCTTCCTCTCCCTGGGTGAGGAGGAGTATGTGGTGTGAGCCAAGCTATCGCCCACCTCGACGCCTGAGGCACTGGGAGATGCTTCTCTCTGGGGTGCTTACAGCACTTTGTCCTTGCCCTCCCTCCAACATCAGAGTGGAACCCCTGCCTGTCCGGTGGCTCTGGAACGTGCCCCATAATGACATCACAGGTGTGGGGGGGGACCAGGACCGGCTGTGAGCCCCTCCACAGCCCCTCTGTGGGGCCGAGGTCTGGGTCCCCGTGGTCCATGTTGCCGTGGGGCGGAGCCATGGGGTCCCTGGACTCCGTGGACTTCCACACAGGAGAGGAAATAAAAGATGGACACAGCACTAGGCACCATCTATAAAAGACTCCAAGCTTTTAAAAGAAAGCAAAGCAGGGAAAAGAGACATTTGGGAAACAGGAAAACAGACAGAGAAAGCAAACTTTTGAAACAAGTAGCACCGTCTACTGCTCATTGTAACACTTTATTGCCATGACCATCTACCCTAGCTAGAAAAGAAAAATGCTTGCCAGCCTCGTGTTGGAAGCTTGGTACCTGAGAAACACTTGTGTTTAACAGAAGCTCTCTCAAGAGCTAGCGGTTTGACGCAGCAACACTACCAGGGTCAAGGCCCACATCTCCTCAGAGCACAAGCCAGATTTGCAAAGCCAGCCAGAAAGCTGAATGGAACCTAAAAGTGCAAACCGCCTCTTTCCACCAATGCCAGTAAAAACGCCAGGAATACCGCAGGATTGGAAGTTTTGTTGGAAATGCAGGAACTGCAACAAAATCCTAATCGTCTTCCCATTGAGTAGTTGCATTTTCAATCCCATACAATAAGAAGAAATGCAAGGCCATTGGCAGTCTCCATAAAAGACACAATTCTAGCAGACAGGACCACATAGGAAGACATGTAGAGCTCAATACAACTTGGGGGGGTTCCCATGGGTCCTTTGGGATTCCCTATGAGGGATATTGAAGGTTTTTTGGGTCCTGTGGGTGGGATTTATAGAATCATAGAAAGGTTTGGGTTGGAAGCAACCCTGAAGATCAACTAGTTAAAACCCCCTGCCCTAGGCAGGGACATCTCCCACTTGAGGCTACCCCGTTTTCAGAGGTTACCCCAGGGAATCCGTTACCCCTTGTCCTATCATTACACTCCCTGATGAAGACAGCCTCCCCAACCTTCCTGTAGGCCCCCTTTATGGACTGGAAGACTGCTATAAGGTCTCCTCTGGGATTCTCTTCTCCAGGCTGAACAACGCCAACTCTCTCAGCCTGTCTGAATTACTTTTTCTATTAAATTTGTTTCTCTTTCAGCCCTCCTGTTTCCGTGTTTTTTTCCCCATTCCCTTTCCCAGCTGGGGTGGGGACATCGGATGATGGACTCCTTGTCTAAACGACAAGAAACTGGGGGATGTGCGGAGGTGGCCTGCTCCAACATCTGCTCTGGCAGGCTCGCCTAGAGCAGGTTGCCCAGGACCACGTCCTGCTGAGGCTCGGCTCTCTCCTAGGAGCTGCGCCATGCGGTCAGAGCCAGGGCAAGACGTAGGCAGGGCTCGGTGGCCAGCAAGGGCTAAAAGTCCTTACGCAGCCACCGTCCCCTGCGGCTTGCTGTCCCCTGCGGCCAGCCGTCCTCCTGGCACGCTGCTTGTGGGGCAGTTTCCTCAGCCCCCACCAGCTCATGGCAATGCGAGGGATTCCCTTCCACGCTGGGCACTGTAAATGCCTCAGCTCACCCAAAAAGCTTTGGAAGCGGCTCCAAGAGGAGCCAGAGTGCTGAGGCTCTCGTGCATCCCAGTGGGATAGAGGGGATGCCCGCAGCATGATGGAGGAGGAAGGGGGAGCCCTCTCCCCCTGGGAGGGAACGATTTTGCTCACAGGCTGGTGTGGCTGAAGCCTGGCCGGCAGCTCAGCGCCACACAGCCGCTCCCTCGCTCCTGCGCAGTGGGGTGCAGGGGGAGCATCGGAAGGGGGAAAGGGACAAAACTGGTGGGTTAGAAACAAGGCGAGTGGAAAAGAGAGCCCAAGCAATACAAGGGATGCAAAAGAAAGCACTTGCTGATCAGCGAGCCAGCGATGCCCAGCCAGGCCCTGAGCAAGGGCAGCCCCCGCCAACATTCACCCCACACACACAGTTTCATTGCTGAGCACGCTGTGGTAGGGTGTGGGATATGCCTTTGGGCGGTTGGCATCAGATGTCCCCTCTTTGTCCCCTCCCAGCCTCTTGGGCACCACCAGCACGCTCGCTGGCTTGCAGTCTGAGGAGCAGAAAAGCCCTCGGTGCCGCGCAAGCACTGCAAGAACTAGCGCACCCCGGGGCTCTCTGGGCTCTTTTCAGCACAGCTGCAAAACAGAGCCCCGCACGAGCTGCTGGGAAGAATTCTCATCGTTAAGCTCGAGAGACGCTCAAGGTTCAGGACTTGTTTGGCACCGTTTTAGAACCCTCCTGGCCTTCACTGGCCTATGGCAGCGCTTGAGGCTGCTCTCGGTTCTGCCAGTCCCCCTCGGGCAGGAGGGTCCCAGCCAGGTCAGCCTCCAGACATGCCAGGCCCCGCAGACCTGGGCAAAAGGCCCCAGCAGAGAAGAGCTTCCCTTGGGGCGAGAGGATCTGCTGGGCTCAGCTGGCAGAGGAGGAGCTCAGGCAACACTTCAGCAAACTGGAGATCATAAAATCATAGAATCATACAATCTTCATGGTTGGAAAGGACCTTTGAGATCATCCAGTCCAACCATACACACACCAAAAAAAACCCCAAAAAAACAACCTACAATCTCTGCCACTAGAGCATGCCCTGAATTGCCAAATCTAGACATTTCTTAAATACCTCGAGGGATGGGGACTCAACCACCTCCCTGGGCAGGCTGTTCCAGTGCCTGACCACTCTTGCAGTAAAGTCATTCTTCCTGATATCTAATCTAAACCTCCCCTGCCGCAGCTTCAGACCATTTCCTCTGGTCCTGTCGTTATTCACCTGGGAGAAGAGGCCAGCACCCACCTCCCTACACCCTCCTTTCAGATAGTTGTAGAGGGCAATGAGGTCTCCCCTCAGCCTCCTCTTCTCCAAACTAAACATGCCCAGCTCCCTCAGCCTCTCCTCATATGCCCTGGTCTCCAGACCCCTCACCAGCCTGGTCGCTCTCCTCTGGACACGCTCCAGCACCTCAATGTCCCTCTTGTACAGAGGGGCCCAGAACTGAACACAGCACTCGAGGTGAGGCCTCACCAGTGCCGAGTACAGAGGCACCATCACTTCCCTACTCCTGCTGGCCACGCTGTTCCTGATACAAGCCAGAATGCTGTTGGCCTTCTTGGCCACCTGGGCACACTGCTGGCTCATGTTAAGCTGGCCGTCCACCAGCACCCCCAGGTCCTTTTCTGCCGAGCAGCTTTCCAGCCACTCTGCCCCAAGCCTGTAGTGTTGCTTGGGGTTGTTGTGACCGAAATGCAGGACCTGGCACTTGGCCTTATTAAACCTCGTACAGTTGGCCTTGGCCCATGGATCCAGCCTGTCCAGGTCCCTCTGTAGAGCCTTCCTACCCTCCAGCAGATCAACACTGCCACCTAGTTTGGTGTCATCTGCAAACTTACTGAGGGTGCACTCAATCCCCTCATTCAGATCTTTGATAAAGATATTAAACAAAACCGGCCCCAAAACTGAGCCCTGAGGGACACCACTGGTGACCGGCCGCCAAGAGGATTTCACCCCATTAATCACAACTCTCTGGGCACGGCCATCCAGCCAGTTTTGAACCCAGCGAAGAGTACACTTGTCTATGCCATGATTCACCAGCTTCTCCAGAAGAATGTTGTGGGGGACGGTGTCAAAGGCCTTGCCAAAGTCCAGACAGACAACGTCCACCACCTTCCCCGCAGCCAGAAGGCAGGTCACATGGTCATAGAAAGAGATCAGGTTGGTTAAGCAGGACCTCCCTTTCCTAAACCCCTGCTGGCTGGCCCCGATCCCTTGGCTGCCCTGCACTTGCCGTGAGACCTCACTCAAGATGATCCTCTCCATGATCTTTCCCGGTACCGAGGTCAGGCTGACAGGCCTGTAGTTCCCCGGATCCTCCTTCCGACCCTTCTTGTAGATGAGCGTCACATTAGCCACCCGCCAGTCATCTGGCACCTCCCCTGTTGACCAAGACTGTTGATAAATGATGGAGAGAGGCTTGGTGAGCTCTCCCGCCAGCTCCCTGAGTACTCTTGGGTGAATCCCATCTGGCCCCATAGACTTATGTGCATCTAGGTGCAGAAGCAGATCACTGACTACTTCCTCCTGGATTATGGGTGGGTTGTTCTGCTCTCCATCCTTATCCTCCAGCTCAGGAGGCTGAGCACCCTGGGGATAGCTGGTCTGACTATTGAAGACAGAGGCAAAGAAGGCATTAAGTATCTCAGCCTTCTCCTCATCCTTGGCTGCAACTTCCCCCCCCGCATCCAGTAAGGGATGGAGATTCTGCCTGGCTCTCTTTTTGTTGATGTATTTATAAAAACTTTTTCTGTTGTCCTGTCTTCGTCGTCCTCTTCATCCTCTTTGTCATTGAGGTTTATAATCAGGGGAGGGTGAATTGGTAATAAAATATTCTTTTGATTTCTGAGTGATTCTTGATGATGGGCTGGATGCATCATCCGTTCTTGTACACCCTGTTGCAATGGGGCCTCTGCAGATAAGAACAGTATATTTATTTTATTAGAAGGGAACAGGAATATCATGTCCAAGTTCAGACCAGCAGGTATAGTTTTTAAATCATTATCATGTTGAAGCAATCATTAAATAGACAGATTGCGCCTTTTAGGAAAAATCTTCTGTGAAGGCTGACAAAAGAGCATCCTCCAGCTACAGAGAGGAGGAAAAATGATGGGTACTCGCTCCTTTGAATGGACAGATGAGGCACTGCTGAATAAAGCCTTTTGGAAAGAGGATCGTTTTGATCATGCTACACTATTTGAAAAAAGCTGTCTGTCTCTTCCATGTGGTGGATAGATTAATCTGGGGCAGAAACCTTCTTTTTTCCAAGCCCTTTTAAGATATTTACAACACAGGGAAACGTGATTAGTAATAGCTGGGCTGAAGGAAGTAGGCGAGTATAAGACCCCACCTGCGAAACTATTTTAAACATGCTGAATAATAGGCAGGCCTCTGTCACTCCTCATGGCATCAATTTTGAAGAAGTTAGCAATGCTAAGCACAGGATTACCTTTTTTTAGCTTGTAGATATTTTTTTTCTATCAATTTTCTGCATCACAACTCTCTTTACTAAGTACAAAATGTAGATTTTGAGAAAGAATATGAAGTTCATTAAAGTAATTTACACTGAAGTTCAAAGAACATCAGAAAAAAATTTTCCTTAGGAATTTATACCTACCCATAATATTTGCAACAAAACTATTTCAGTATGGGGGTGGCATTTTCTGAGAGCCAGGAAACACAATGGACTGAAAATAAAAATGATGAAAAATGGTGAGTCTATTTGTATTGTTCGAGCTGACCAATTTGCAGCTATAGATACAATCAGGATTCTGTGCATTATATTAAAAATATCAGAGTTGGGTATGTTTTTAAAGAAATTAGATGAAGCATGGGCATTGTCTTTTATTCCAGTTGCTGTTACTCTTGTGCATCTCTTGCTTGCCTACGAGGAGCATGTGTATCATAGTAAACCCATTTTAACAACACGCCGGCAGAACAGATTTGTTGTATCACATGCCAGAGAAAGCACTTTAACTTGATAGAGCCTTTTTTCAGTGTCCAAAATAGGGTGTTATTAGTTCCTGGCAGTGTAAGCCAAATCAAACTTAGATTAGCTGAACAAGATTTCTAACTATTAAAATGAATAAATGCACTTCTAATATTTACAATAGTATTGTGGAGCATGCGGACTTTGAATTTATACATACTGCAGTATAAAGAAAAAGGCTTGGGTCCATTTTCTCATTGGACGTTGCTCTTCTACAGCACGCCCTTGTCCACAGTGCCTCTTGGACATAGTCTCTGACTCACACCAGACCCAAAAGCGTGGTGCTTGGTGTGTACGACAGCACAAAGTACCAGGCGCCGATGCTCTGGGGGTGGGAACTGCACTACAAGCAGTACGGACACTCACAGGAAGGGCACTCAAGCTCTTGCCTTGGTCCTCTGTGATTAGTTCGGCTCAACATGCCCAGATACGACAGGCTACCTTATCCTGGGGGAATTTCAGGAACGCAAGGTGTTTGCTTCTGACTAGTGGTCTTTCTGGGCTTCTCTTACAACATCTGTCTACAGCTCTGGAGATAAGGCCCAGGAACAGCTCTGGTTTAGTCCACTTGTTCATGCGTCTATGACAAGTCATGCTGACTTGCTCTCACTCTGGCTTCCGCCCGATTTCTGACATGTGTCTTGGTTCCCTGCCCTGGACTCTTACCCTGTCCCAGGTCGGACTCTTGGTAAACAAGAGCTCCTCTTAGAAAGGACTGAGGAAAAAAACCCAATTTGTAACATGGTGGGTTTTTCCATAAATACTCTGATTTTCAGATATCGTACTGCCTTGTACGCTGTTACTCTACTTAATAGCTTGCATCCAATGTTCTAGCCTGAAAACTGTATTCAAAACGATGAACTGGAAATACACCTGCACACACAGCACTGTAATCTGATGTTTCCTACACAAGGGGGGGTCTCATCCACCTAACATGTTGTGCTCTATCAACAATATCTGTTGATAGAGCCCTACCAACCTCCTCCCCGCTCCACACACGCTACTTTTCATTTCTCTGAAATGGTTACCTGCCTGCTCACCACTTTTGACTACTGGAGAGATGTAATCTAGCAAATACCCAGGTAAAGCACCACTTTTGCTCTGCGGATCTTAGCAACCTAAATTGCCATTTGTGACTTTATCTTTCATGTCACTGATAGTAAAGATGATCTGTAACATGAACGCTAAAAAAAATTCATATGGCAACCCTATTCAAATGCCAGTACAGTTCCTTTCTTTGCCTTCAACTTGCTGGGATAGCAGATCATACCTGGTGGATTTGCCATGCTACATTTCTTGACCTTGATGCATACGAGGTAAGCGTGGGCAGTAAGCATCAGAAGGACATTTTCCTGTATTTACTTACTCTCACGAACAACTTGTTGAGAAAATATTTTTACTCACTGTTACTAGGTGGCAAAAAAAGTCCATTAATATAACAAGGATTGTTATGATGGAAGGCACAACTGATCCTCACGCAGCCTAAAGGTTGTCTCTCCCAGAAACAGGAGATGTTGCTATACTTTTACTGCAGGAGAAAACAGTTTTCAGATATTGCAAGTACAACAATAAAAACAGACTAAATGGTGACATGGACAGGGGGACTGAGTGCACCCTCAGCCAATTGGTCGATGACACCAAGCTGTGTGGCACGGTTAACATGCTGGAGGGAAGGGACGCCATCTAGAGGGAGCTGGACAGGCTGGAGAGGTGGGCCCGTGCAAACCTCATTGAAGTTCAACCAGGCCAAGTGCAAGGTCCTGCAGCTGGGTCACAGCCATCCCAAGCACAAATCCAGACTGGGTGGAGAATGGCTGAAGAGCAGCCCTGAGGAGAAGGACTTGGGGATGCTGGTGGACAATAAGCTCAATATGAGCCAGCAATGTGAGCTCGCAGCCCAGAAAGCCAACTGCATCCTGGGCGGCATCAAAAGAAAAGTGTCCAGCGGGTTGAAGGAGGTAATTCTTCCCCTCTACTCCACTCTGCTGAGGCCCCATCTGGAGTACTGCGTCCAACTTTGGAGTCCTCAGTACAGGAAGGACAAGGACCTGTTGGAACAGGTCCAGCGGAGGGCCACCAAAATGATAAGGGGGCTGGAGCACCTCTGCTGTGAGCACAGGCTGAGAGAGTTGGGGGGGTTCAGCCTGGAGAAGAAAAGGCTCTGGGGAGACCTTATAGCAGCCTTCCAGTACCTGAAGGGGCTCCAGGAGAGATGGGGAGGGATTCTTTATGAGGGAGTGTAGCAATAGGACGAGGGGTAATGATTTTAAACTGAAAGAGGGGAAATTTAGATTAGATATTTGGAAGAAATTCCTTACTCTGAGGGCAGTGAGACACCGGCCCAGGTTGCCCAGAGAATCTGTGGCTGCCCCATCCCTGGAGGTGTTCAAAGCCAGGTTGGACGGGGCTTGGAGCAGCCTGGGCTGGTGGGAGGTGTCCCTGCCCAGGGCAGCGGGGTTGGAACTGGATGATCTTTAAGGTCCCTTCCAGTCCAAACCATTCTATGATCCTATGATTAATACATGGTGTACTGCTGTGAACACAGCCAAGAGGTTTCTTCACAGTGACAGAATCTGCACCTGGAACTCCCCTGAGGAAAATGACCTTGTGGGTTAGTCACACTAGATTCCCATGCCCTAGTGGTTGCCTTAAATGAGAATTGCCTCTTTTAAAACTTTTCGGTTTTAATTAATGGGGGAGATGATTCAGTAGTCCAGGTATAACAGTACAGCAACAAATATAAACTGGGGTTTATATCCTGGATATGAAAGACATCCCAGCTGAGAGCTGTAAATGCCAGTTTGCCGGTTATTTCTTAATGAGTTTTGGAGTAATGTTTTAGAGGAAAACAAAGTCACACTTGAAAATATTTGAATAGTTGAAGGCAAGTTTCACCCAGTTCCAGACATTATCAGACGGGTCGAGGAGCAGCATCTGAAAAACACGCTGCTTTTGGACCATACTCAGTATGACTGGGCCATCCTCTGAGACATGGTGGGGTCTGGAGCCAAAGCCCATCGCCCAGGCATTAACACCTAAATCCCTAGTGCTGAGATGGAGGCAATAACAAAAAGCCCTACACTCACCCCTGGATCTTCACCAGGTGGAATATAAATATTTCTTTGAAGAATAAACCCATTTTGAAGGGCTCTGTTTTAGATAACTGATTTTACAGAAAGTCAGGTAGTCGCTGTAAGCAGAAATTACAAACATGGTCTATTTATTCAGAATCAATATAATGTCAGTTGAATAAGAAAGTCATGAGTGATCTTTATGCACGGTTTTTAACTTGTGTGTTCCTTAATATCTGAGCCCAGTTCATGGGAGAAATTTTGCATAGTTTAGATGACTGTTAGCTCTTCTCACTGCTTCCAAAAATCAGATATTTGACCTACAGATGCTGCCATAACCAGGCAGCATGACATACCAACTTCTAACTTTATATAATAAACCTCCCTTTCAATACGGATATATCAAGTACATCAAGGATACAAACCACTCTAAAATCTACAGCACTTAGCTTTGCGTCGGGGGGATAAAAATGGAAATAGTGGTCATTCCCAGTTGCAGCCATTTTCAGCTCTTGTGCCTCACCTCTTGCTTCCAACCTCCACTCGCTTAATACCAACAGAACATACATTAGAATGTTAAAGCTATCAACATTGAGGCAAATTGTATTCTTATCCAGTAGTTTTCTTTCAAAAAGTACACCTTCAGAACCTTAGCTCTGCTTCTTTTTTCAAACAAAACTCCAACTGGCAGTGAAATACACTCAAACGAAGGAGGTGGTACCTGCTCCGGGCTTGTTGAACCGACGAGGGCAGTTGCCAGCCACTATAGGTTCCATGGTTGCCAGCCGCTCCTCCAGCTTGTGAGATCAGCGACATGGTGCTTTGGGACCTGTCCGGCTTGAATATCTTCCTTTGTCTCCATCGCTTCAGAATGTAGTACGGAAATTCTGACCTTTTCAAAGAATCTCCCATTCTGCCGCTTCCTTGATGTAAAATGGAAAAAACCAAATGGCGGGGCTTAGATAGTACCCAGCTTCTTTCCATGGGAACTGTGGTCTTTGATAACACAAAGACAGGCCTTGTTCTTTGACTGTTTTTTAACCAAAATCCTTGTGCCCAGTGTGTTTCTTACTGTACTTCTGTCTTTGGATGGAGAAACGTGCTGCTTCCTGTTAGTACACTGTTAGCTGTTAACTGCTCACATTTCCTCGTTACACGGGTTTCCTTGCTTTTTCTTGCTTCCATGATGTCCACTGCCACAGCTCAAGCAGAAAGAACAGTCTACACTTGTGTCCCTAATTAACACCTCCCTTCTCATTCAAGTCCCAGGCTGCCCTGAACAAAAATAGGGGGGAAATTAAGTTTCAGTCCTGGAAAACAGTCAAGCATACTGTTATCCCCGGGACATGGGGTCGCGGGTACAACACTGAGTGACATCAGTGACTTGGAGATGAACACTTCGGAGCACTGATAGACCAAAACCTGGGAACTTAGGAGTAAAGCAGAAAAGGAAGCACAGAAAGGAAAAGGAGAAGCGACCTTAAAATAGAAGGATGCCATCCCTCAAAGAGTACTAAGGGTACAGATGAAGCCAAAGAGAAGGGAGGCAGATACAAGGCAGAATTCAAGAGAGAGGACTAGAAGGTCATGTGACTGGTGGTTCCTTGGGGAAAAAAAAGAACAAAACCCACAACCACTGGACTGGATGGACTAATCACCTGTACTGTACGCCATGGCTCTGCCAGTGGGAAGGGTGGCAGACGTGTACATGAAAAGCAGGTGCCAGCGACTCCATGGGCACAAACAGTACGAGGCTGGCTCAGCGGTGGTGACACCCAAGCTGGGGAAGAAGTATGAAGGCATTGAAATGACTCGAAGTCTTCTCGTCTCACTAGGAGCCAATCAGCTTGCTTGTAACTCGTGTATCAGCGGATGGCCTGAAGACTAACTGCAAAGGAAAATACCGCATGCCTGACCACTTGGACTTTGGCACTCGAATAAAGTGATTTCAACAGGGATGACTTCAACTAAGTGCAGAATGAAACTGCTCACTGGGATCAAGGTGGGGAGCACTGGCAAGAGCTGTGAACAGACAAACGATGTGAAAAGGCTCCCACAGTTGCGTAAGCCCAACAACTGACTGGGGCACACAGGGGAGGGAAAGCTCAGGAAAGCGTGGGTAACGACTGCCAGTGGGCACGAGCAGCCGGAGTAGGAAAGTGCTAACACTGCCAAGAGCTATGCAAACAAGGGCTCTTTGTAGCTGTACAGCTGTGCCTAAATGAGGTAGGTATGGTCAGGAAGAATGAATTCTGTATTTGGTTTGCGTGGCAAGGTTTTGGTAGTGTGGGGGCTACAGGAGTGGCTTCTGTGAGAAGCTGCTTAAGCTTCCCCCATGTCTGATAGAGCTCCAGGACGGACCCACTGCTGGCCAAGGCTGAGCCCATCAGCAACAGTGGTAGTGCTGCTGTGACATTATATTTAAGAAGGGGAAAAAACTGTTAGGCCACAGCAGCTGGAGAGAAGATTGAGAAAACGTGAGAGAAGCAGCCCTGCAGACAGTAAGGGACCCCACGCTGGAGCAGGGGAAGGCTGTGAGGATGAAGGAGTGGCAGAGACGAGGTGTGACGAACTGCACTTTAGTGCATCAGGCTGGTTTACCCCTGCAGAGCTGCAACTGTCTGTAAGCAAGTTTGTCATTAGAGAATTTGCTGTAGGTAAAATAAAGGCTAAGGATGCTTGGAGAAAAGTAGAGATGCCCTCACTGGAGAGCTTACTTTCACTGTGGAAAAGTCATCCATTCCCTCTAATGTTCATGACTCAGTTACTGGACTGTATTAGTTTCAGTTTAGGTGGTTGTTCAGGATGGGATTATGAGATGTAAATGTATGCATGAATGCTGTTCCAACCACTTTCCCTTGACACTGTGAATTGATATTGCAGGCATCATGAGGTGGTTTGTACTCTAATGGGTAGAGAGCTGCGTTAATAAAAATACACTTAATACACAGCCTTCACGTTAGCCTTTTTCAGCTCATTTATGATTGTCTTTAGGCCATTTGATTCTCTGAAGAAGATTCCAAAACATCCATTGCCTTTTCAGCTGATGCAGGAACCTTCTATAAATCAGGTCTCTAAGAAGGAAGAACGACGCCGAGGTAATTATTTCATTCTATAGTTACCCAGCCATACCAAGCCTGTCTCTAAATTTCAGCAGACGTCGGCTGAAAGGTCAGTGCTGAAGGGACATAAACCATTAAGGCCAGTAATCTCCCCCTTCAGAAAGGAAAGGTGAGCAGCACTGATGGTGCTAAAGGATCGGGCTACAATTTACGACTCAGAATTTTTAGCTGATTCATGATGGGCTTAGTGTAGGTTTTGTGTGTGTTATTTAAGACTGGTGGTCAGAAAAACAAGAGTATGTGTGATCTCTAGAGAGCGAAAATCACAGCAATTACACGACCGGGCCGCGGCGGGAGCAGAGGCTGCAGCCCCCGACACAAGATGGCCGCCAGGAGCCCGGTGCCGGGACTACAGCTCCCAGCGTGCCCTGGGGCGCCCTTTCCCGCCCTCTGACCCCCGCAGGAACCAGGGCCGCCTCCCCGGGGCTGCCCCGGCCCAGGGCCAGGCCCCGGAGCCCCGGTGGAGCCGGGAGGAGGAGGGAGGAGAGGGAGAGAGCGGCGGAGAGGGGTGGGAAGGGACAGAGAGACTACGGGGAGAGCAGGGGGGAGCTGGGCAGGGAGTGGAGGGAGGAGAAATCCCGGTGAGGAGCAGGGGGAGAGCGGGAAAGAGATGGAGGGCAGGGGACAGGGTCAGGACGAGGAGGCGGAGAAGGACAGAACAGCGACGGCCTCCAGGGCTGAGGTGGGGGAAGAGCAAAAGGGGACAGGGAGCGGGATGGAGGCCCAGAGGGAAGAGGGTGAGCTGGTTCTCTTGGAGGCCACCACAGCAGCCTTCCTCTGTCCCTGGTTTCGGTGAGATATGGAGCAGTGCAGAGATGTTTCTCGGGCATCCAGGCCTGAGGAGGGTTTCCCAGTGCCCCCATGAGAGATCTTGCTCCCAGGAAGCACCTCGCCATAATGCCGAGGCCGTATCCGCCCCCCTGGAGCTGGGTACAGCTGCTCTGAGGGGTCTCACAGGGAGGACAGGGTCATCTGACACAGAAGTGATGAGCTGAAGCCCGGTGGCCATGGCTGGCCAGTTCAAAGTCTCCGAGAGCCTCAGCCTTTCTCCCCAGGAGTGTTTAACCCAGGTTTTACTGTTATGTACAGGGTCGGGGTGTGTTGGCCCTGGCTTCCAGGGGTTATGTTATTTTTACGTTATCTCATGTTCTGCATGGTCTTTTTTTGTGGAGAGTCCTCTTTTTCAGCTTGTTTACCATTTTAGGGCTTAGACAGGGGTCTTTGTTTTGTGTACAATGTTTTGTCTGTTGGGTTTTTTTTCCGTTTTGGTGGATTGTGTTGTGTTTTCCATCTTGAAACCATCATTTCTGGTCCAGTGTGTCCACTGCAGGTGGGGCAGTGCCACTTCTGGTGCAGTCCGACTCGTTTCTGACTTCTGGCCCATAAGCACTAGATTTTACACAGTTGATTTCCATGCTCTACAGGGTATGATTACCTCAGTAAACTGCTGATTTTATCCCCCTGGAAGCTCTGGGGCCATCCTGTCTATGGGCCAGGCTGGATTGAAAACCCAACAAACAACCTGAAAAAAAGGTTTAAACGATTCCTGTATTCACTGGAAGATTGCAAAGTTTAGTGAAGATTTCTTCCCTTCCTTTTGGCGATGTAAGTTATCCAGTTGGAAGAATGCCTCTAATCTAACACAGTATATGTCAGTGATCCTTCTCCAATTTTTTTGATGTCACTCTTAACTTTACTTTGAGAGAGCTTTAAACCAGAATCAGTGCTGGATGGGGATACCAACAGGATTGCAGTAGGTAAGCCGAGGGCTGTCAGGGATCGTGGGAGGGTGGCAGTGCTAGTGGGAACATTTATGCTGTTCCTGGGAGCACAGAGGGCTCAGGAGCGTATCTGAAATGCTTGTACACCAACGCACGCAGTATGAGAAACAAGCAGGGTGAACTGGAAGTATTTGTCGGCTCCCAGAGCTATGATATTTGTTTTAGTGAGACTTGGTGGAATGAGTTCCACAACTGGGGTGCTGCGACAGAGGGCTACAGGCTGTTCAGGAAGGCTGGAAAGGGCAGGCGAGGTGGAGGTGTGGCAGTGGACGTAAGGGAGAGGTTTGGTCGTACAGCCCTTACAGTCAGTGATGATGTAGTTGACAGCCTCTGGATAAGGATTTGAGGAATGGAAAACAAAAGAGATGTTGTAATGGGTGTCTACTACTGATCACCCAGCCAGGATGTAAGCACTGATGAGTTATTCTGTTGGCAATGAGGAGAAATTTCTGGATCAGTAGCCCTTGTCCTTACGGGAGATTTCAACTTTCCAGATATCAACTGGGAATATCATACTGCTGTGACAATCAAGTCTTGGAAATTCTTCAAGTTTGTAGGAGATACCTTGTCACAGGTACTCAGTGAGCCAACTAGGAAAGATGCCCTCCTAGACTTGCTAGTTGTGAATGGAGAAGGACTCATGGGGGATGTGGTGGTAAGTGGTTGCCTTGTCCACAGTGATCGTGAAATGGTTGAATTTAAAATTTTCAGCGTAATAAGACTGGACTTCAGGAGAGCAAACTTTAAGCTATTCAGGGAGCTGGAAATCTGCTTCTGAGGGCTTAGGAGTCCGTGAGTGTTGGTCAGTCTTTGACAGCTACCTTTTAGAAGCACAGGAACAGGCAATTCCACTGTGCCGTTAAGTCAAGCAATCGGGGCAGAAGACCAGCTCGGCTGAACAGAGAACTCATGGAGCTCAAGAAGAAAAAGAAACTTGGTCTCTGTAAGCAAGGTCAGGTCTCGTGGGAAGATTACCAAGCTGTGGTTCGTATATGCAGGGAGAAGACATGAAAAGCCAAAGCTCAATTAGAGTTGAAAGTGGCCACTGTTGTTTCAGATAACAAGGAGGTCTTTCTTAAGTATGTTAATAGCAAGAGGAGGTCTAAAGGAAATATTGGACTGATACTTGTTGAAGATGGTCTAACAGGGATGAAGAAAAAGCAGAGGCATTCAATACATTTTTTGCCTCAGTCTTTAATAGCACTTGATAGACCTCGGGCTGCCCAGTCCCGTGAGTCGGAGGGACAGGAGTTGTGGGAACAGTGACTTTCCATTTGTGGATGCTGAAATTGTCAGGGATCAGCTGTATCAGATTAATGTTCACAAGTCCATGGGGCCTGATGGGATTCATCCCAAGAGCACTGAAGGAGTTAGTGGATCTCATGGCAGGACCCCTCTCAATCATCTACCAACAGTCCGGGGAGTCTGGGGAGGTCCCCGCTGACTGGAAGCTAGCCGCTGTTATTTCGGTCTGCAAAAAGGGCATGAGAGAAGACCCAGAGAACTACGTACCTGTGAGCCTAACCTCAGTCCCTGGAAAAATTATGGAGAAGATTATACTGGATACTAGTGAAAGGCATTTAAAGAATAATGCAATCATCAGGCACAGTCAACATGGGTTCACAAAGAGAAAGTGCTGCCTAAGTAATTTGATATCCTTCTATGATAAGGTCACCCACCTCATGGATGAAGGGAAGGCGGTGGATGTAGTTTTTCTGGATTTTAGTAAGGCTTTTGGTACTGTTCCTCACAGCATCCTTCTGGACAAGTTGTCCAGCTGCAGGATGAGTGGGTTCATGGTGTGCTGGGTGAAGAACTGGCTGGGCGGCAGAGCTCAAAGGGTTGTAAAATTCGTTATATAACGAGAGATCTGCCATCCAGAGCAGAGCTCTAGCTTCCAGCGTGTTTGTTTTCAGTTCTGAAAATTCCTTAACTTTTGAACTAATTTCTGGGAACTGTTATAATTAAGTGTAGAATGTTGTCTAACACTGGCTGGTCCTAATAGCTTATCTAATTAATGCAATCAACTTTAAAAGTCCCATAGGTTGCACTTCTATAAATATGATTATTATGACACTGTTGCAGGTAGGATTCAGATTTAGGATCTAGTTGTTTCTTGACAATAAAGGACATATTTCAGGTGGGACCGGAATTGATCCTGAGATTTGATGCTTTTTTTAAAAGTTGTAACGGTTTCTTTTGGGGGAAAACTTTTCACTGTGTTAAGTGGTAAGCTGCAGCATTATCCTATTACTTGAAAACCTAATTAAGCCATATCCTACAGGTACTTCCACTATTTTGGGACAAAAAGAGTAAATAATCGAAAGTATACTAGTTCTGTTTTGGAGATCCTTCGTAATTAGAGAGAGACGTGACTCGGCTTAGTAATACCCATTTTCAGACTTCATTTCAATTAGGACACTTCATCAAGGGCATGTTAAGTAAGATGACACATAAATAATAAAGGTGAGAATGCATGATCATAGGAGTTAGCTTTATTTCATCTGTGCTATAAAAGTATACACCCAGCTATATAAAATTATACAAAATGAAAAATCATTTATCTCCAAAAATACCATTAGTTTGGCTGAAATGCTATAACTTTATTTTCATTTCTTTGTCCTTGGATTTTCTCAAATTGAGGTAAAAATAACTAGGGATGTAAGAACAGACATCCAGCACACTGGCCCCAAGCCCATAATTAAGAAGTATGATAGCACGAGATAGCAAGAACAAATTACACGTTCTTATTGATCTGGAACTTTGCATACTTAGCACATTTTAAGAGTTTCTCAACTCTTAGGATAA
The DNA here is from genome assembly GCF_963924245.1 of Chroicocephalus ridibundus. NCBI lineage: Eukaryota > Metazoa > Chordata > Aves > Charadriiformes > Laridae > Chroicocephalus > Chroicocephalus ridibundus. The sequence continues at coordinate 663,585 of NW_026961708.1, forward strand.
GTCCAAGGTTTCGACTTCACCTGACACCCGTGTATTACCTTAATTACTGTTCTGAACTAAAATATAACATTGCAAAGCAGTTGAGAGAGGTAAAACTCAATTTTATTTTGGCTGGCGTATATAAATACTGACCATAATGTGTTGACTAATCCAGTTCTGCTCTTTTAGGTATGTGCTGAACTCTTACAACTTTAGTAGACTTGTATCGTTCTGAGATAAAAACAGAAAAATAAATCAGTATTATGTAACTGCCCCAGAATTTATTTTTGTATCAATACTGACGATACTAAACACTAGCCCAATCAACAGAAATGTTGCCTGGACTGTCCACTTGAACACTAAACCTTTCAGAAAACTGCTTTAATCTCTCTTCTAAGACAGTATTTTTTTTTCACTTTTTCACTGTAATTATATTTCAGATCCTCAGTTTCTTCAAAAAAGTTTTGAAGAAAAGAAAGCAAAGTTTTCTAGTTCCCAGCTTTTTTGTTTCTTCATAATAAAAAGAATGAAGGAGTACCACCTTTATCCAGAACTTAGGAAATACACACCAACAACAGCTTTTTTTGCATTTTTCTTAAGAGGCTGAATGATGAGAGAATAAGCATGTTCTCTAGAGACACAAAAATTAAAAAATTTAGCCATGAACAGCATATTCACTAACAACAAAATAGACTTCATGAACATAATGTTTAGAAATTTACTTTGTCATTAAGTATTAGTTTAGATGTTGAAAAGCTTGCTCTAGCTAACCATAATTGTTCTCATTATCTTGCCTAGGATGATTCATGCAACTCACCTTTAATTGCTGTTTTTCCAACTCTGAGGCTTTCAGCTGTGTCTGGAGGTCAGTGACTTCTGTCATCAACTTGTCTTTTTCATCCTTTCAGTATGTCCTGCAAAAATGATGATAATTTGTTATGAAATTTAAGGTAATGAAAATCAATGATGTGAATAATCTTCTTGCAGCAAATCTGCATCTCCTGAAAGCTAGAACAGTTAAAGTGTCTAAACCCAATTGGGATCAACAACCAGCAAAAGTTCAAGTCATCTGGGCTTTTCTTTAGTTCTTGTACAAATTAGGTGGTGGTGTCTAGTTCCTGTGATTGAATGCAGTACTCCGATGGCCAGTCTGAGAAATACAACATGTACAGTTTCTCTGAATTAAACGCAGGGAATTTGGATATAACACAATACGAGGATCTTGTTAATTATATGAATAATTTCAAGAGGGTTAGTTTCTTCTCTGCCCCAGGGAGAACTGGGCAGAGAAGAACCTCATGAGGTTCAACAAGGACAAGTGTAGGGTCCTGCACCTGGGGAGGAAGAATGTCAGGCACCAGTATAGGTTAGGGGTGGACCTGCTGGAAAGCAGCTCTGAAGAAAAGGATCTGGGGGTCTTGGTAGACAGTAAATTATCCATGAGCCAGCAATGTGCCCTTGTCGCCAAGAAGGCCAGTGGAATTGTGGGCTGCACAGGGAAGAGTGTGGCCAGCAGGTCAAGGGAGGTCATTCTCCCCCTCTGCTCTGCACTGGTGAGGCCACAACTGGAATACCGTGTCCAGTTCTGGGCTCCCCAGTTCAAGAGAGACAGGGAACTACTGGAGAGAGTCCAGTGTAGGGCAACAAAGATGACTGAGGGATTGGAGCATCTCCCTTAGGAGAAAAGGCTGAGAGAGCTGGGACTCTTTAGCCTGGAGAAGAGAAGGCTGAGGGGAGACCTTATTAATGTTCACAAGTGTGTAGAGGGTGGGTTTAAGGAGGACGGAGCCAGACACTTTTCAGTGGTTCCCAGTAACAGGACGAGGGGTAACAGGCACAGGCTGGAACGTAGGAAGTTCCGATCAAATATGAGAATTCTTTACGGTGAGAGTGACAGTGCACTGGAACAGGCTGCCCAGGGAGGTTCTGGAGTCCCCTTCTCTGTAGATTTTCAAGACTTGCTTGGATGCAGTCCTGAGTAACATGCTCCAGGCAATCCTGCTTTGGCAGGATTAGTTGGCTGGACTAGATGATCTCTAGAGGTCCCTTCCGACTCTGAAAATTCCGTGATTCCGTGATTCCAAGACATTAGTGAAAAAAGACAGCCTGGCTGAACAGAGAGATACGGTTACAACTCAGGGAAAAAAGGAGAGTTTATGGTCTTTGGTAGAAGGCCACTCAGGAAGGCTACAAGGATGTTGTAAGGCTATGTAGGGAGAAAATTAGCAGGGCCAAAGCCCAACTAGAACTTAAGCTGAATTTGGATGTTAAGAACAATAAGAAAAGTTCCTATAAACACACTAGTAACAAAAGGAGGACTCGGGAGAATCTCCATCCTTTATCCGATGAAGGCAGTAACGTAGCGACAAAGGATGAGGAAAAGGCTGAGGTATTTAGTGCCTTCTTTGACTCCTCCTTTAGTAGTAGAGTGGGTTGTTCCCTGAGTACCCAGACCCCTGAGCTTGTAGATAAGGGCAGGGAGCAGAATGAAGCCCCCATAATCCAAAGGGAGATGGTGAGGGACCTGCTCCAACAGCTAGACATACACAGGTCTATGGGGCTAGGTGGCCTCCACACGAGGGTACTGAAGGAGCTGGCAGAAGTACTCACCGAGCCACTTTCCATCATTTACCAGCAGTCCTGGTGAACCGGGGAGGTCCCAGTTGACTGGAGGTTAGAAAATGTGATGCCCATCCACAAGAAAGGACGGAAGGAAGATTTGGGGAAGTACAGGCCTGTCGGTCTGACCTCAGTGCCTGGGAAGGTCATGGAACAGATCATGCTGAGTGCCATTATGTGGCACATGAAGGACAACCAGGTGATCAGGCCCAGTCAGCATGGGTTCATGAAAGGCAGGTCCTGCCTGACAAACCTGATCTCCTTCTATGTCAGGGTGACCCGCTTGGTGGATGAAGGAAAGGCTGTGGATGTTGTTTCCCTGGAGGCTAGTAAAGCCTTTGACACTGTTTCCCACAGCATTCTCCTGGAGAAACTGGCTGCCCATGGCTTGGACAGGTGTACGCTTTGCTGGGTAAAAACCAGGGCGATGGCCAGGCCCAACGAGTGGTGGTGAATGGAATTCAATCCAGTTGGCAGCTGGTCACAAGTGGTGTTCCCCAGGGCTCGGTATCGGGCCAGTTCTCTTTAATGTCTTTATCAATGATTTGGACGAGGGGATTGAGTGCACCCTCAGTAAGTGTGCAGACGACACCAGGTTGGGTGGGATTGTCGACCTGCTTGAGGGTAGGATGGCTCCAGAGGCAGATCTGGGCAGGCTGTACCGATGGGCCGAGGCCAATGGTACGAGGTTCCTCAAGGCCAAGTGCCAGGTCCCACACCTGGGTCACAACAACCCCATGCAGCGATACAGGCTGGGGGAAGAGTGTCTGGAGAGCTGCCTGGCAAAAAAGGACCTGGGGGTGTCAGTTGACAGCTGGCTGGATGTGAGCCAGCAGCATGCCCAGCGTGGCTGAGAAGGACAATAGCATCCTGGCCTGTATCAGGAATAACGTGGCCGGCAGGACTCGAGAGGCTGAGGGCCCTGGGGCTCCGTGGTGCAGAGACTGAGGACAGTACAGGAGTAGCCTGAGTGTGCTTGAGGGCTGCTGGTGGAGCCGGTGGAGCTTTCCTTTGTAGTGGAAAACAGCATGAGAAAGAAATAATGCCCCAATATACAGCTGGGGAGGTGCAGACTGGACACCAGGAGAAAGAAATGTCACTCCAAGGGCAGTGCTGTGGTGCAACACGCCACCCAGAAAGAGTCTGGATCAGCCCAAGGCTTTTTGTTTGAGGGAAGAGCCAGGGAGGATGGAGAGATCTCAGCAAAGGAAGGTGGCAGCAAGGTGGGGCAGCCGGGTGGATGACTGCAGCCTGCAGGGAAAGAGGCAGAGGTGATGGGACACCATAGGACAGCCTGTGGTGGAGATGACACAGGGATGCAGCAAAGCTGAAAGGCCCCTAACAGAGTCAACCTCTTCATGTCTTGGGCTATGGCTGTTGTCTCTGCCACTGATGCCTACGAGGAGTCAAGTTATCCTTCCAGCACTGGGGTCTCATTGCCTCCTCGTCCATACTTCAGAGCCTGGGAGGTGTCATACCATAGTGCTGGCCTTGGCATTGCACATCTCCACACCACACTGTGCCAGGAAGAGCCCTGAGGAAGGAGTGAGGGACAGGATCTCCCTTCCTGGGGGCTGGGGGTCAGGCCTTGGCCCTTTGGGTGATGGGGTCAGGCCTTTGCCCTTTGCACTAATGAAACACATCCAGGGTTACTCAGCATCAGAGCCACCTTCACCTTGCTTTTCTTGACCTGTCATCACTGCCTCCAGTTTCTGCTCTAACCGGACCCTGGGGACAACATCTCAGTGGTGTCCCTCAGTGGGACCCATTAACACTCCAAGAAACTTTGGAGTTTGAACCTGACTTTGACTTCTTGAGAGGTTTTTTCAGCTTCCTCTCAGTGTCTGAGGTTCATGGACTCAGCATCAATCCCACCAGAGGGGTCATTAAAACTCCTTGGGCTGGTGCTCTGCGTCTGAGCTGGGCTGGGCTCCTGGGATGGAGGGAGCTCATGGCAAGCGGGCAGCGCCTCAGAGAGACAGCTCTGCCCAGGAGCAGCTCCTCTGCCAAGCGCAGCAGGGCTGGGGGCAGTGCCTGGGTGTCTCAGGGAGATGAGTGAGGCAGAGAGAGAGCTTAAAGGTGTCAGGATTGGGAGGACGACTGAGAGCTCACTGGAGGAGAAATCCTTGCAGCCCTTGGCACGGTAAGCCTCTGGGTGCAGGGCACTGCAGGTGGAGTTCCTGGAGGCATCTCCTAAAGCTGGCACAGCCACAGCTTATGGGATCTGTAAGGAGGCGGAGGGGGAGGAAGGGTCTTGTTATGAAATGTGAATAGCCGTGAAGCCAGGGTGTGCAGGCAGGGGTGCCCAGGGCTGTCCTTGAGCAGGGTCCCTGCACCCCGTGGGTCTGTGTGCCAGGGCAGGGACTCTGCCGGCTGCCAGGGTCAGCTCTCAGCCTGCCCCGGGAGACCCCCACGGGCATGTGGGGAGAAGCTTTGGAGAAAGAGCAACCGCTGGCAGGGGAGGGTCCTGCTGTTGAGAGGGTGCTGCGTGGGTGAGGGCTGCTCACAGCTGCAGATCACTGCAGGACGTTCCCTGGAGATTTTTCAAGAAGCACAGCACGGCAGGGGCTACCTGCAAGGGAAGGATCCTGTTCTTCCAATCTTCTACTCCGGGTTGTCTGGGTGGGCGATGGGACAGAGAAATTCATCTCTCAGTTGAGGAGGGGGCACTGAAATTCCAAATCTGTTTCTCTTAGAAGTGAATAATCCAGGGAGGATTGGAAATCAACAACTGAATCTCTGCCCCTGCAACGATACTGCCCTCGGCAGCACAAAGCTGATCTCACAAAAAGATATGAATGAAATTATTCTGAGGAAAGAGAAGTCATTTGGGGGAAAATTTTGGGAAATGGAATAGGATGGGCCCAAAGAAGTCTGCCTTAACTTGCCACGGTCTTCTCCTCTTTCAACAGTCCCTCATGCCCAGAGTGAACAAATGTCCAATGGCAGCTCCATCACCCAGTTCCTCCTCCTGCCATTGGCAGACACACGAGAGCTGCAGCTCTTGCACTTCGGGCTCTTCCTGGGCACCTACCTGGCTGCCCTCCTGGCCAACGGCCTCATCATCACCACCATCGCCTGTGACCACCACCTCCACACCCCCATGTACTTCTTCCTCCTCAACCTCGCCCTCCTTGACCTGGGCTCCATCTCCACCACTGTCCCCAAAGCCATGGCCAATTCCTTCTGGGACACCAGGGCCATCTCCTATGCAGGATGTGTTGCACAGGTCTTTTTCTTTGTTTTCTGTGCTGCAACAGAGGTTTATCTTCTCACTGTCATGGCCTATGACCGCTACGTTGCCATCTGCAAACCCCTGCACTACGGGACCCTCCTGGGCAGCAGAGCTTGTGTCCACATGGCAGCAGCTGCCTGGGGCACTGGGTTTCTCAATGCTCTCCTGCACACGGCCAATACATTTTCCCTACCCCTCTGCCAGGGCAATGCTGTGGGCCAGTTCTTCTGTGAAATCCCCCAAATCCTCAAGCTCTCCTGTTCAGACTACTACTTCGGGGAAGCTGGGCTTCTTGTGGTTGGTGCCTGTTTAGGCTTTGGATGTTTTGTTTTCATTGTGCTGTCCTATGTGCAGATCTTCAGGACCGTGCTGAGGATCCCCTCTGAGCAGGGACGGCACAAAGCCTTTTCCACGTGCCTCCCTCACCTGGCCGTGGTCTCCCTGTTTGTCAGCACAGGCATTTTTGCTTACCTGAAGCCCCCCTCCATCTCCTCCACAGTTCTAAATCTGGTGGTGGCAGTGCTGTACTCAGTGGTGCCTCCAGCAGTGAACCCCGTCATCTACAGCATGAGGAACCAGGAGCTCAAGGATGCCCTAAGGAAACTGGCTCAATGGAAGTTTTTTTTCCAATAATAACCTGTCTCCCTTCTCCGCAAGTTTCCTAGACTTCATGTTAGGCAATAAGCTTGCTTTTTTCTCTTGCAATAATCCTGCTTATATATAATTTTCCGGGTTTGTACTACTTGTCTTGAGGTTTGATCCAGTTGTTTCTGACCCTTGCACAACACTGTGTCAAAGGTGACCTGTCTAATAGCAGCTCTTCAGTAAAAAGGCATCTCCCAGGTGCAGTGCCTGGAGGCTAGGTGCTTCCTCCAAAGGTGCTGCCAATAAAACGTCCAAGGAACGGGTCTTTCAAAGAGTCTCTTCTCCCTGTGTTCTCCCTGTGTTTGGGGTTAAGCTCACTGTACTATTGGGTTCCGTTGGACCAAATGTTCTGGTGTTAAAGGCTCTCTTCTTGTGTCCACTGGTAGTGGAGATGGCGCATGAACTCCTGATTAACTCCTCAGACTGCTTCATATGTGTCAGGACCTGCAGCATACAGCAGATTCTATGGAAATGAATTTGGATGTGTGAGGAGAGGATGGGGACTCGCCACGTGCCCTGAGCTGTGGGTGAATGAAGACACAGGAGGTGAAACGCCCACAGAGGTGAAGTCGCCCACAAGCAAAACACTAAATTGAGGTATGCACAAACAAGAACTCTGCAGTCCCCTGAAAGTCAGTGGGGACCCAGTAGGCATGGGAAAGGGAGAGGTGTGGGAGCTGCCCGAGGACCCCCAGGGCCAGGAGTGTCGTGCTGTCCTGGGGAGTGGGGCTGATGGGAGCAGAGGAGGGGGCAAATTCAGTCAGGGTTGTGGGTTCACCTAAATAGGATAGCAGGAGGGGCAGAGAGTGACTAGCCTGTTTAAATTGTTCCCTTGGGGCCAGCACTGGCCTGGGGCTGATGGGGAGGCTGAGCTCCTTGTCTGCCCCACAGGAGCTGCTGTGCCCTTCAGAGGAGCTGGGGCTGGGGATGAGCGCCAAGAGCTCTGCAGCAGCTGTGGTGGGCACTGCCATGGGACCAGCCCAGAGCGGGCAGCTGTGCTTGGCTGGGCAGAGGAGGGGGCAAGGGGTCTGGGGAGAGCCGAGGAACAGCTGGGATGGGCTGGTAAAAGCCTGGGAGAGGAAAACATCAGTGTAGAGCTAAGTTGTGCAGGGCGTGGGCGCTCCAGGTGTGGCCTCACCAGAGCCGAGTAGAGGGGAAGGGTCACCTCCCTCCATCTGCCAGCAATGCTTTTCCTAAACAGCCCAGGAGGCTGTTGGCCTTTGCCACGGGGGTGCACTGCTGGCTCATGCTCAGCTGCTTGTCCTCCAGGACCCCAGGGTCCTTCTCTGCAGAGCCACTATCTAGCCAGTCAGCGCCCAGGACGATGTCCACTGTGTGGCTAGATCACAAGCTGTCCTCCCCCAGGGACTTTCTCAGCAGCACCTTGGCCTTCTTGGAGATGAGCTCCACCTCTGTCACAGGTCCCACAGAGCTTCAGAGAAACCTGGGACAGCAAACCCCTCTCCTGCCAGGGCTGCGCAGCCAAGGCCTGTTTCTCTCTGGCCTCAGGGACTGCAGCTTCTACTCTAGTTATGGGAACCCCATTCATCACTTTGTGTCCACCTGACATCCACTCCAGCATGCCTCTCCAGGTTTTCTGGTAGGACGTGCGGCTTGTGGGGGACCCACACTGGAGCAGTCCGTGCCTGAAGGACTGTACCCCATGGAAAGGATCCATGCGGGAGCAGTTTGTGGAGAACTGCAGTCAGTGGGAAGGAGCCACATTTGGGGAAGCTCAGAAACGAAGTGTTATGAACTGACTGCAGCTCCCATTCCACAAACCCCTGTGCCACTTGGGGCAAAGGCAGAAGAGTTAGGAATGAAGTTGAGCCTGGGAAGAAGGGAGGGAGGGGGGAACGTGGTTTTAATTGTGTGTTATTTCTCACTGTCACTTTTAATTAATTTCCCCAAGTTGGGTCTGTTTTGCACATGACAGCAACCGGTAAATTAAGAACATGGTGAGAGTTCCCCTCACACAAAAGTGCAGTTATTTCATCATGAAGGCAATTAGATTGGCAAGGCATGATTTCATAAAATCATAGAATGGTTTTAGTTGGAAGGGACCTTAAAGATCATCTAGTTCACACGCCCCTGCCCTGGGCAGGGACACCTCCCACCAGCCCAGGCTGCTCCAAGCCCCGTCCAGCCTGGCCTTGAACCCCTCCAGGGATGGGGCAGCCACAGCTTCTCTGGGCAACTGGGCCAGGGTCTCACCACCCTCAGAGTGAAGTTTCTTCCTGATATCTGATCTAAATCTACCCTCTTCCAGTTTGAAACCATTACCCCTCGTCCTATCAATTCATGCCCTTGTAAAAAGTCCCTCTCCAGCTTTCGTGTAGGCCCACTTCAGATACTGGAAGGCTGCTATAAGGTCTCCACATAGCCTTCTCTTCTCCAGGCTGAACAACCCCAGTTCCAACAGGTCCATGTCCTTCCTATGTTGAGGACTCCAGAGCTGGACGCAGTACTTCAGGTGGGGTCTCACCAGAGCACAGCAGAGGGGCAGAATCCCCCCCCTCCCCCTGCTGGGCACGCTTTTGATGCAGCCCAGGATGCGGATGGCTCTCAGGGCTGCGAGTGCACATCACTGGCTCATGTTGAGCTTCTCATCCACCAGCACCCCCAAGTCTTTCTCCTCAGGGCTGCTCTCAAGCCATTCTCCACACAACCTGTATTTGTGCTTGGGATTGTCCCGACCCGTGTGCAGGACCTTGCACTTGGCCTGGTTGAACCTGATGAGATTTACACAGGTCCACCTCTCAAGCCTGTCAAGGTCCCCCTGGATGGCATCCCTTCCCTCCGGCTTGTCAACTGCTCCACACAGCTTGGTGTCATCGGCGACCTTGCTGAGGGTGCACTCAATCCCAATGTTCATGTCGCCAACAAAGATGTTAAATAGCACTGGTTCCAGTACTAACCCCTGAGGAACACCACTGGTCACTGCTCACCACTTGGACATCGAGCCATTGACTGCAACCCTTTGAGTGCAACCATCTAGCCAGATTTTTGTCCAACAAGTGGTTCATTGGTCAAACCCATGTTTTTCCAATTTAGAGACCAGGATGTCATGCGGGACAATGTCAAATGTTTTGCACAAGTCCAGGCAGATGATGTTAGTTGCTCTTCCCTTATCCACCAATGCTATATCCCGGTCATTGAAGGCCATCAAATTTGCCAGACACAATTTGTTCTTGGTGAAGCCATGTTGGCTGTAACCAATCACCTCCTTATTTTGCAGGTGCCTTAGCATAGTTTCCAAGATGATCTGCTCCGTGATTTGCCAGGCACAGAGGTGAGACTGACTGGCCTGTAGTTGGCTGGATCTTCCTTTTTTCCCTTTTTGAAAATCAGCTTTCTTGTTGCCCTTGATGCCTCTGGCCAGATTTGACTTTATCTGGGCTTTAGCTTTTCTAACGTGATCCATGGCTGCTTAGACACTTTCTCTGTATTCCTCCCAGGCTACCTGTCCTTGCTTCCACCTTCTGTAGGCTTCCTTTTTCTTTGATTTACCCATGGTAAGTCCATGCTGATGGTTCTTAGCACAGCTGCCAAATGGGCCACACAGTCTGAGGCACAAGTGGAGCTGGTACTCCCAAAAGAGGAAGAGCTGGTCAGAGATGTGAAGACCAGTCTCAGCCTTGGCTGTAGTGACCATAAAATTGTGGTCTCCTAGATCTTCAGGGAAACAGGGAAGGAGAGCAGCAGAGCACAGACCCTGGACAGTAGGGAAGGAGGCCTACTGAGGGCACTGGCAGGTGGGCTCCCATGGAAACAGTGACAGGGCCCTGAAAACATCCACAGGCCTTCATGGCCCTGACCAGCTTCACATGGGGCCTCCACCCCCACCTCTGTCCATCAGCCCAGGAGTCCCTTTAAGCCCAGGCCTGAGGTTCAGCCCCAGCTTGATCTATGCTGTAGGTGTAAAGGTCTCCAGACACAGCCTTGCCTGTCCATGGACCTTGTTGGTTTGGTCTTGCAGGCTGACTTCCCAGCTTGATTCTTTACCTGGTGTACCATGAAATAACTGACATTCACTGAACGGCCCTCTGAGTGCCAGACCCCAGCTAATTCACAGAGGCCTAGGGCCTTTCTGCTTGCTTTCTCCATATCACTTGGTCAGGTTTTGGGAGGAGAGGAAGAAAAGCACTTGAGGTTTCTGGGTGCCAATGATTGAAAGTGGGAAGCAGAACCATCCCGTGTGAAATGATTTAAAGGCTAGGCTAGTTCAACACTCTTATTTTCAACTCCTTTCTTGGCCCTGAAAACCTCCCTGTGGGGACAGACCGGCTGGTATGAGGTCCCCGAGACCTTCCCTTCTCCAGGCTAAACAAGGCCCTTCCCCTTCAGCCCCTAAGCATCTTGGTGGCCAACCGCTGAACTTGCTCCCAGCTATCAGAAACTTCCTTGCTGTGGTGGGTTGACTCTGGCCAATAGCCAATAGCCCAGCAGCCACACAGTCACTCACACTTTCTTTTTTTTTTTTTTTTTTTTTTTTTTTTTTTTTTTGAGGTTGGAAGGGACCTTTAAGATCATCGAGTCCAACCTTTAGCCTACCCTGACAAGAGCCACTTCTAAACCATGTCCCTCAGTGCCCCATCTACCCTTTTTTTAAACACCTCCAGAGATGGTGAATCCACCACCTCCCTGGGCAGCCTATTCCAATGTTTAATAACCCTTTCAGTGTAAAAATGTCTCCTAATATCTAATCTAAACCTCCCCTGACGTAACTTGAACCCGTTTCCCCTCGTCCTATCACTTGTCACCAGGGAGAAGAGGTCAGCCCCCATCTCTCTACAACCTCCTTTCAGGTAGTTGTAGAGGCTGATAAGGTCTCCCCTCAGCCTCCTCTTCTCCAGGCTAAACAACCCCAGCTCCCTCAGTCGTTCCTCATAAGGTTTGTCCTCCAGACCCCTCACCAGCTTTGTAGCCCTTCTCTGGACACGCTCCAACACCTCAATGTCCCTCCTGTAGCGAGGGGCCCAAAACTGAACGCAGTACTCGAGGTGGGGCCTCACCAGTGCCGAGTACAGGGGGATGATCACTTCCCTAGTCCGGCTCACCACACTATTCCTGATACAGGCTAGGATGCTGTTGGCCTTCTTGGCCACCTGGGCACACTGCTGGCTCATATTCAGCCGGCTGTCAACCAACACTCCCAAGTCCTTTTCTGTCGAGCTGCTTTCAAGCCATTCTGCCCCAATCCTGTAGCACTGCATGGGGTTGTTGTGACCCAAGTGCAGGACCCGGCACTTGGCCTTGTTGAACCTCATACCATTGGTCTCAGCCTATCGGTCCAGCCTGTCCAGATCCCTCTGCAGAGCTAACCTACCCTCAAGCAGATCAACACGCCCGCCCAGTTTAGTGTCATCTGCGAACTTACTGAGGGTGCATTCAATCCCTTCATCCAGATCATTGATAAAGATATTAAAGAGAACCGGCCCCAGCACCGAACCCTGGGGGACACCACTTGTGATTGGACACCAACTGGATTTCACTCCATTTACCACCACTCTCTGGGCACGGCCATCCAGCCAGTTTTTTACCCAGCGCAGAGTACACCTGTCCAGGCCATGAGCAGCCAGTTTCTCCAGGAGAATGCTGTGGGAAACAGTGTCAAAAGCTTTGCAAAAATCCAAGTAGATAACATCCACAGCTTTTCCCTCATCCACTAAGTGGGTCACCTTATCATAGAAGGATATTAGGTTTGATAGGCATGACCTGCCCTTCACAAACCCATGCTGACTGGGCCTGATCACCCTGTTCTCCTGCATGTGCCGTGTAATGGCACTGAGGAGGATCTGTTCCATGACCTTCCCAGGCACCGAGGTCAGACTGACTGGCCTGTAGTTCCCCGGATCCTCCTTCCGGCCCTTCTTGTGGATGGGTGTCACATTTGCTAACCTCCAGTCAGCTGGGACCTCTCTGGTTGTCCAGGACTGCTCATAAATGATACCAAGTGGCCTGGCGAGCACTTCCGCCAGCTCTTTCAATACCCTTGGGTGGATCCCATCCGGCCCCATAGATTTGTGCACCTCCAGGTGCTGAAGCAGGTCCCCCACCATTTCCCTTTGGATTAGAGGGGCTTCAGTCTGCTCCCCATCCCTGTCTTCTAGTTCAGGGGTCTGGGTGCTCAGGGAACAACTGGTCCTACTGCTGAAGACTGAGGCAAAGACTTCATTAAGTACCTCAGCCTTTTCCTCATCCTTGGTCACTATGTTGGCGGCCCCATCTACTAGAGGACAGAGATAATCCTTAGTCCTCTTCCTATTGCTAATATATTTATAGAAGCTTTTTTTGTTGTCCTTGACAACAGAAGCCAGGTTTAGCTCCAGCTGGGCTTTAGCCCTCCTGATTTTTTCCCTACATAGCTTCACTACCTCTTTGTAGTCGTCTTGAGTGGCCTGCCCTTCCTTCCAGAGGCCATAGATCCTCTTTTTTTCCCGAAGTTGTAACACTAGCTCCCTGTTTAGCCAGGCCGGCCTTTTTCCCCGACGGCTTGTCTTCTGGCACATGGGGACAGCCTGCTCCTGTGCCTTTAAGACTTCCTTCTTGAAAATCACCCAGGCTTCCTGGGCTCCTTTGCCCCGGAGGACTGCCTCCCAGGGGACTTTGTCAACCAGGCTCCTGAAAAGCCCAAAGTCCGCCCTCCGGAAGTCCAAGGTAGCAGTTCTGCTGACCCCTCTCCTTGCTTCTCGCAGAATTGAAAACTCTATCATTTCATGGTCACTGTTGCCAAGACAGCCTCCAACCGTCACATCCCCCACAAGACCTTCCCTGTTCACAAACAACAGATCCAGCAGGGCACCTTCCCTAGTTGGCTCTCTCACTAGCTGTGTCAGGAAGTTATCCCCAGCACATTCCAGGAACCTTCTAGACTGTTCCCTCCCTGCTGTATTGTATTCCCAGCAGATGTCCGGCAAATTGAAGTCCCCCACGAGGACAAGAGCTCGCGATCTTGAGAATTCTCCCAGCCGTTTATAGAATATTTCATCTGCCTCCTCATCCTGATTGGGCGGTCTATAACAGACTCCTACTACGATATCCACCTTGTTAGCCCTGCCCCTGATTCTTACCCATAAACACTCAACCCCATTATCACCATCATTAAGTTCAAAGCATTCGTAACACTCCTTAACATACAGGGCCACACCCCCGCCTCTCCTTGCTTGCCTATCCTTCCTGAAGAGCCTATAGGCATCCATGGCAGCACTATAGCTATGTGAGTCATCCCACCACGTTTCTGTGATGGCGACTACATCATAGTTTCCCTGCTGGATGGCCTCCAGCTCGTCCTGCTTATTCCCCATGCTGCGTGCATTAGTGTAGATGCACTTCAGTTGGGTTAATTGTCCTGCCACTTTCTTGGGGGGACAGGCCCTGATTTGCACCTGGTCATTCTCGGACACTACTGTAGTTACCAAATTATCACTACTCCTTGCGTCTATGCTGCCACACAATTCACTATCCCCCACCCTCGCTGAGGCAGGCTGCAAGACCTTGCTATCACTTATACCCATGAGCACTGCTATGTTGCTCCCAGGCACCACTTTTGTGATCCTGGTTTCGTCCCCATCCCCCATCAAACCTAGTTTAAAGCCTTGTGGATAAGCCCTGCTAATTCTTGTCCCAGTCTCTTTCTTCCCCTTCGGGTTAGGCTTCCCCCGCCTGATGCCAGCATGCCTGGTTTCCTGTAGATCAGCCCATGTTCAAAAAAGCCAAAGTCCTGCCGGACGCACCAGTCGCGGAGCCAGGAGTTAATTTGCTGGCTCCTCCTATTTATCCCCTCGTCTACCCCTGCAAATGATGGGATAGAGGAGAACACTATTTGTGCTCCCGATCCCTTAACCAGCCGTCCCAGGGCCCTAAAGTCATTCTTCATTGCCCTCAGACTTCTGGTACCTACTTCGTCACTGCCTACCTGAAATATCAGTAGCGGATAGTAATCTGATGACTGGACCAGGGAAGGGAGTTTCCTCCGTATGTCCTTAATTCTGGCCCCAGGGAGGCAGCTGACTTCCCTGTGGGATGGGTCCGGTCTACAGATAGGACCCTCTGTTCCTCTCAGAAGGGAGTCACCTACTACAATAACCCTTCTTTCTTTCTTTGTTGAGGACGTCCTGAGGCGTGGGGGTGAGTGACGAGCACTGTGCATTTCACTGGATGGATCAGCTCCTCCATCCTCAATCGCCTGGTCCTCAATTTCCAGAGCCCCATACCTATTACGTAAGGGCAGTTGGGATGGTGAGGGGGGCCGTGAGAGGTTTCGCTTACCTCTCCGAGGAGGGATCTGACACCACTCCCCCTTATCCCTTGAGTCCTCTATCCTCTTCTTCCCCCTTCCCAAGTGGGACAAGGAAGAAATGAAGTCTGAAAAGTTTGGGGTTGACACAATAAGAGTTTAATAAGTGAAGAGAAGAGATTAAGAAAACCTCAACAAGTGAAACACAGGCCATCACTCACCACCTCCCACAAGTAAACTGATGGCCAGCCAGTCTCCAAGCAGCAGACTCCTTGAACAACAAAAACTTCACCGTCTTCTTCCTCTGTCTCAAGCCTTTATTGCTGAGCATGAGGTCATATGGTATGGAATATGCCTCTGGTCAGTTTGGATCGGCGGTCCTGGCTGGGTCCCCTTTCAACTTCTTTCTCACCTCCCACCTACTCACTGGAGGGAGCAGAGTGAGAACTAGAGAAGGCCTTG
Organism: Chroicocephalus ridibundus; assembly: GCF_963924245.1. Classification (NCBI taxonomy): domain Eukaryota; kingdom Metazoa; phylum Chordata; class Aves; order Charadriiformes; family Laridae; genus Chroicocephalus; species Chroicocephalus ridibundus. The sequence continues at coordinate 678,764 of NW_026961708.1, forward strand.
ACACCGTGCAAGCTCTGTTCAGCAATACCCAAAACACTGGAGTATTATCAACACTGAGTTTTCTCAAGTCCCATGGGCGTAGGAAACAGCCGTCCTCCGGGACTTCTTGTGGTCTGGTCCAGAAGAGAAGCCGTGCTGGGCTGGCCTTTTTCCTTTAGGAGAGTTAGACCTGCAGCCCATGGAGGACCCCGGTGGAGCAGGCTCCTGGCAGGACCTGCTGCCCAAGGAGAGGAGCCCATGCTGGAGCAGGTTTTGCAGCAGGACCTGTGGCCTGTGGGGGACCCACACTGCAGCAGTCCATGCCTGAAGGACTGTACCCCATGGAAAGGATCCACGCGGGAGCAGTTTGTGGAGAACTGCAGTCAGTGGGAAGGAGCCACATTTGGGGAAGCTCAGAAACGAAGTGTTATGAACTGACTGCAACTCCCATTCCACAACCCCCCTGTGCCACTCGGGGCAAAGGTAGAAGAGTTAGGAATGAAGTTGAGCCTGGGAAGAAGGGAGGGAGGGGGGAAGGTGTTTTTAGTTGTGTTTTCTTTCTCACTGTCCTATTCTGTTACAATCAATTGGAAATAAATTTAATGAATTTTCCCAAGTTGGGCCTGTTTTGCCTGTGTTGAGAATTGGTAAATTAACTGGTAAACAAACGATCCTCCCAATTTATTGCTATTGACAAACGTGGCGAGAGTTGCCCTCATGCACAAAAGCAGTTACTTCATCGTGAAGTCAATCAGGTTGGCGAGGCATGATTTATCCTTGGTAAGTCCATGCTGATGGGTTTTGGACACATTCTGTTGTTGGTGCCCAGAAATATCACCCAAAAGGACTCGAACGGATGGCCCTCTCCTCACCGATGTGAGCCTGTGCAGCCTGGGGTTCCCTGGGTTGCACTTTTGGATTCTTCCAAAGACGGGTGCACCACTTGCTTGTCCTCTCTCACAAGAGACCTCTGCCAATCCCATGACCTCTCAGAAAGGACATTCCGAAGAAATATTGATCTTCCCTGTGACGCCGTTACAACTATTCTCCCTGTTACACAGTGCAGTCAGTTTCTCTGATTGTTCATATACTTGTCCTGATACAGTGACCATTTCTAAAGTCACCTTTTCAGATCCAGACTGTCTAGGCAAAGGCCCTTTCCATAATTCTTCAGTTTTCTTCTCCATTTACTCTTTGTTCATTCAGATACCTCTCACCTATGCTGCTGCTTTCACCTTCAGAGACTGAACAGCTTGACTATCTTTCAACAGTCTAATTGTCTCCTTATCCAGATCTTTAATTATGTTTATATCTATCTTTTTTTATCTAACTACCTAAAATATTTCTCCTAAGATTATCCCTTGTAGAAAAGCAACCTCATTAGTGGTAGCTTGTACTTAGCGTGTGATTACAGAATACGATTTATTATTTATGAAAACCGATTGTGCTTTACTTCTCTGAAGAATGGGAAAAACTCTCCTGTGCCTGAGTGCAGCCATGTCTCTAAGGAGCTCAGGTGGGAGATGGTGCAATGGAGCTGTAACCTCCAGCTGCAGAGATCAGTGGAGAAGTCTGGTGCAAGGAGCAGTGATGTAAGTCCCAGGTGGCCAATGTCAGAAATGGGGAGGTTGGGGAGGTGAGGAGCAAGGCTGTCCATGCAGCGATGGACGTCAAGGGACTGCTTTTCCTTTCTGCCCAGACTTCCTGAGCAAACACTCTGCATCAGTATCAATCAGAGAATGCTTCTATCACCTCTTCTTTAAAGTGAAAAGTAATAAAATATATCCTTCAACATAAAAGATGCATCTTTGAAATCCTCCTACTTAATTACTCTATGAAACCTCTCTAATTAGCTGTACAAGTCTTGAAGACTTGAAGAAAATTACAAAAGGAGAAATACCTTGTTAAGGCTTTCTGTCTTTTAATGAGCCCCATGGTGTATTTGCTGCTGAGTCCATAGACCTCAGATAAGGAGAGAAGGTTGAACAGAGTGCTCAAGAAATCAGAAGCCAAACTCAAAGTACCTGGAAGCATTAATGAGCCCCACTGAGGGCCATTCCTGACAAAGCCTCCCCAGGGACTCGTTAGAGCAGATAGCTGGAGGCTGTGATTGCAGGTGGGCAAAGGCAGAGTGCAGGTGGCTGGAAAGCTGAAGAAACCCTTGGTTTGTTTGATGCAGCAGAAAGGCCAAGCCCTCAGCCCCAGGCCCTGGCAAGGCAGATCCTGTCCCTCACTTGTGGCCCAGGGCTCTTCCTGGGACAGAGGGATGTGAGGGGGAGCAATGACAGGTGTAGGAAAATTCTGTGACACCTCCTGGCCTCCCAAAGAAGGGGCGAGGATGAAACAGAGTCCTGAGGCTCAAAAGAACCACAGACGCATAGAATCAATTATGTTGGAAAGGATCTTTAACATCATTGAGTCCAACTGTAAACCTAACACTGCCAGGTCCACCACTAAACCACACCCCTGCATGCCACATCTTGTGGTGCTCTGCTCTCCCCCTTCCCAGCCCCTCTGGCTCCTGCTCAAGCCATAACCATCAGTGGGAGTTGTGATGAGTTGCACCTGGACTTTGGGGGATGGCTGGTAACAGTCAAAACACTGTCTGGAGTGGGGGCCTAGATATTTTGCTCCCATGCAAATATGACGATAGGTCAATTCTCTTACTCTATAAACAGTGGGCAGAGCAAGAGCCCTTGGAGCTCTCCTGCACGGCAGCGGCTGCATGACAGGATCTCCTCTTGAGTGGGGATGCTCACTTGAGGTTTGTCTCCTCGAGGCTGAGAGATTCCTTGCCGCAACAGATTCTCGGCAAGTGACTAATAGAGTGCTAAACTTTGAAATCTTAGCTAAGTGATGTAAAGGATTAATTGCGCATATATAATCCTTGAGACATAAACCATTAACCAAAGCTGGGACTAGGATTGGATCCAGCCGCACCCAGACTCCTCTCTGAGAAGGAGTTTAGAAAGCAAGTTGAGCCTCATGACTCAACGGGAGGGTCTCCCTGAGAGCTTGTCTGACCCCGGCCTCTATGCAGTAAATAATCAGGTGTACCTTGTCATCGAATCTCGTAAAACACTGTCGCATTCACTGCTAACTTTGTTAAATCACTGTTTTCTATTAATAAATATTTCACTATTCATGACCAGGCACCTTGGCTCTGTCGGATGCCTTACCAGTGAGCCCAGAAACCTCAAGCCAGGGAAGAGAAATGCTGAGACATTTCACTGCTGAGAAAGTAAAAGCTGGCAGAAGCCTTGGGACCATTAGTGTGGACGTCCCACCACCTACAGAAGAGTCCAGAAAGTTTCCAGGAAGAAGAGACCTCCGAGGCACCTAACACAGCCACAGGCCTCATCCTGCCCCAAAAAGGTATGCAGAAGGAAATGACTTCACACACACAGACCCCAGTTGTGAGCCTGCTGATGGACAATCATGTGCCCAGGCCGCAGTGATCCCACAAGCAACCTCTAGCTGCTGGCATGTTCCATAGGTGCTGGCGTGTTCCATACTGTGTGTTGCATTCATACTCACGCTGCTGGCATGTCCCGTACTTGGGACCTCACAAGAACCAAGGCCGGTCATCACCCCTCTGCTGGCCTAAGGGGTGCTCTGGAACACAGGGCTTCAAACACCTCTGACCTTGCTCATGGTCTCCGAGGTCCTCAGGCAGCAGCACCCTCACAACTGGCATTCAGGCCATACGCCTGCTGCGGGGCTATCAAGGACTCAGGCAGAAGTGACCTCCCAAGCACCGAGCTCATCCATGAGGCTGGTGCTGGCCTATCGGGCACTCAGACAGCAGTGACCTCCAAAGCAGTATCAGAGAGATCTGCCTGTTTCTGGTCTATCAGAGATTCTGGCAGCACTGACCTCATAACCAACATCCACACCATGTGCCTGCTGCTGGCCTGTCAGGTACTCATGGAGAAAGGACCTCGTAGGCACCGAACCCAGCCTTGAGCCTGGGGTTGGCCTGCCACCTGCAGAGACAGGGGTGACCCCAAAATGAGCATCCAAAGCAGATGCCCGCTGTTATAGCAGCAGTGACCTCACAATCAACATGCCAGACCTTGGCCTGCTGCTGGACTGGGGTTCTCAGGCAGAAGGGACCTCACAAGCATCTACTCTAATCATAAAGCCTTTTGCTGGACTGCCATGTCCTCACAGAATCATGTAGATTGAAAGGGATCTTTGGAGATCATCTAGATCAATCCCCCTGCCCTAAAGGGAGTCAGCCAGAGCAGGTCACGTAAGAAGATGTCCAGGCTGGTTTTTTTAAGTATCTCCACGAATGGACACTCCACAGCCTCTCAGGGCAGCCTGTGCCAGGGTCATGCGCCCTTGATGCCGAAACATGTTTTCTTGAGTTCAGTTGGAATTTCTTGGTTTTGAGGATTGGGGCCTAGCACATAAGCCCTGTGTGGGGACGGTGAGGGACATGGGCTTCTTCTTCAACCTGGTGAACCTCCTCCAGTGAGGGTCATCATCCAAAAGGGATAACCTCACTCGAAGTATGGGGGAGAGATGGGTGGGACAGGATAGATATAAACACATGGAAGGATTTTGCTGAAGAGATTATTAGCCTGCTGAAAGACCAGGGCATTCTTCCAACTGCCTGAAGCTCAAAGCAGCACCTGCGTAGTTTAGAGGGATGTGACTGAGCGAGGAGTAAGTGACGGGGAAACTGGAGAGCAATGGGGAGGCTGGCCCTGTTGCCCCAGTAATGGTTCGATGGGCCCACCATGCTGGAACCGCATGGGACAGGTGTGCTCGAGGGTGGGGAGACATCCCCCCGGCAAAGTGCCCTGGCAGCCCTCAGGGCTCTGTCCCCCTCAGCCCGCCTGTTTTGGTGGCCTCCCCCAGTGCCTGGGCCACAGATGGTCTGTGTCCCCTCAGTGCCAGCCCCTCTCCCCAGGCCAGCACAGGAGTCCTGGTCCAGGCACAGAGCAGCCTGCCCAGAGTGGGGGCCTGCAGGAAGAGGTTTCTCCTTCTCAAGGATTCCTCCCTGCAAGCACAGAAATGCTCCCTTGCTCTTCTCCAGGGACACCCCTTCTCCCCAGAGAGCCTTTCCCCAGGTGAGCGTGTCCAGGCTGGCCTGGCTGGACATTCCTGGTTCCCACTGCGTGCTCCCTGCAGGGCCCTGAGCTGGTGTTTCTGCTCTGCAGAGGGAGGGGGCTGTGGTGCCCTGAGGCCATGGGGTGACCCTGCACTGGCCATGCTGGTCGGGGTGAGGAGCAGAACTTGCCAGAAAGGGATCACTGCTGCTAAGCCCCCTTCCATCTTCCCTCATTGCTCAGTAGCCAAGGACAGGGCTTGGCAGGACCAAGGGGTGTCTTCAGTTTCACAAAGGGCAGGGAAGGGCTGCACTAGATCAATCCCGCAGGGTTTCCAGGACAGTGGACTGAACCATTGTTTAGTCTTATGTCCCTTTGGCCTGCTGCCTCCTGGCATTGCAGGGGCCTCGTTAGCCCATGGGCTCTTCAGGTTCACCTTTCCTTCAAGGACACTCCACCTTGGATGGTCAGTCATTTTATGAGGTGCCACTCGTTGCTCACCCAGACTCACATACTTTTCTGGGAGATCCCCTGAGCTCTGCTGGCAACTCCAAGTTCCTCTCTAGGATAGCATTGGCCATCAGCTGCACCACAAGTGGGACAGTACCAGGAAGGACAATCAAAAGCCATTTGCACTCTTCTTGGACATGTGCCACCAATATCTTTATCAAAGATCTGAATGAGGGGATTGAGTGCACCCTCAGTAAGTTTGCGGATGACACCAAGCTAGGTGGGAGTGTTGATCTGCTGGAGGGTAGGAAGGCTCTACAGAGGGACCTGGACAGGCTGGATCCATGGGCCAAGGCCAACTGTACGAGGTTTAATAAGGCCAAGTGCCAGGTCCTGCATTTTGGTCACAACAATCCCAAGCAACACTACAGGCTTGGGGCAGAGTGGCTGGAAAGCTGCTCGGCAGAAAAGGACCTGGGGGTGCTGGTGGAGCCAGCTTAACATGAGCCAGCAGTGTGCCCAGGTGGCCAAGAAGGCCAACAGCATTCTGGCTTGTATCAGGAACAGCGTGGCCAGCAGGAGCAGGGAAGTGATGGTGCCTCTGTACTCTGGTGAGGCCTCACCTCGAGTGCTGTGTTCAGTTCTGGGCCCCTCTGTACAAGAGGGACATTGAGGTGCTGGAGCGTGTCCAGAGGAGAGCGACCAGGCTGGTGAGGGGTCTGGAGACCAGGGCATATGAGGAGAGGCTGAGGGAGCTGGGCATGTTTAGCTTGGAGAAGAGGAGGCTGAGGGGAGACCTCATTGCCCTCTACAACTACCTGAAAGGAGGGTGTAGAGAGGTGGGTGTTGGCCTCTTCTCCCGGGTGAATAATGACAGGACCAGAGGAAATGGTCTGAAGCTGCGGCAGGGGAGGTTTAGATTAGATATCAGGAAGAATGACTTTACTGAAAGAGTGGTCAGGCACTGGAACAGCCTGCCCAGGGAGGTGGTTGAGTCCCCATCCCTAGAGGTATTTAAGGAATGTCTACATTTGGCACTTCAGGGCATGCTCTGAAGGGCAGAGATTGTAGGTTGTTTGTTTGCGGGTTGGTTTTTTTTTGGTGTGTGTATGGTGGACTGGATGATCTCAAAGGTCCTTTCCAACCATGAAGATTCTATGATTACATGATTCTATAATTCTAGGCCCAGCCCTTGGTCCCTAACAGATTCCCCTGCAACTCTGACCCTGTCCCCCTGAGTCTGTGGAGAGCCCCAGAACACCAAGAGGGCTTTTCATGGAACAGTTCCTTGGGTGCGTTCCTGATACCAGCTTTGGAAGAGCCATCCAACCTCTACCGCTGCCTTGAGGAGTCCCGTTAGTGACAGTGGTGCCAGTAGGAAGGCCCCCTCTGACACAGTGGTTCACATGGCCTGTTGCTGCCTGCAGCCACAGGGATGCCGCTGTAGAGACATCAGGACGGTCACAAGGTGCATGAGACCTTAGGGGGAACACAAAGGCAAGGGCACAGCAGGACAGTGGGGGTGTGAGGAGAAACCAGCACTGGAAAGGCCACGTCCTGCTGCTGTCCTTGGCCATGGCTCCAGGGAAGCAGCAGCCCCGACTCGCAGACAGCAGAGGCAGAGTGCCCAGCGAGGCAGCCGGGGCAGCCCCAAGGGCCCCCAGGGCAGATCCTCCATGGAGCAGATGGGCATTTTCCTCCTGAACCCCTCCTGCATGCTGGGGCTGCTCGGCCAGCTCCGGAGGAGAAGTGAAGAGATGGAAGCAGAGACTAATAATTTTCTGCTGGCTTCTTTATTGAGTTTATCTAACCAGGGAGCCCAGATCCGTACATACCTTAGGTATTTGGGTCAAGAGAAAAACATGTAGGAGACCAAGAAGAAAATCACAGGTATAAAGCAAACAAACAAACAAAACAACAACAACAAAACATTAAAAAAACACAACGAAATAAGAAAGACAAACATGAAGAATAGTTAGTCCTGCTTTTTCCTGATGTACAGTTGGAGCCGTAGTGGTATAATGGCCACCTTATTAATCTGAAGTAGACACCATTAAAATAGTTTCAAAACTCCATCCTTGACTTCCTGGTTCCTCATGCTGTAGATGAGGGGGTTCACTGCTGCAGGCACCACTGAGTACAGCACTGTGATCACCAGATCCAGGGATGGGAAAGAGACGGAGCGGGGCTTCAGGTAAGCAAAAATGCCTGTGCTGACAAACAGGGAGACCACGGCCAGGTGAGGGAGGCACATGGAAAAGGCTTTGTGCCGTCCCTGCTCAGAGGGAATCCTCAGCACAGCCCTGAAGATCTGCACATAGGACAGCACGATGAACACAAAACACACAAAAGCTGAAAAGCAACTTAATATGAGAAGCCCAGCTTCCCTGAGGTAGGCATCTGAGCAGGAGAGCTTGAGGATCTGGGGGATTTCACAGAAGAACTGGCCCACAGCATTGCCCTGGCAGAGGGGTAGGGAAAATGTATTGGCCGTGTGCAGGAGAGCATTGAGAAACCCAGTGCCCCAGGCAGCTGCTGCCATGTGGACACAAGCTCTGCTGCCCAGGAGGGTCCCGTAGTGCAGGGGTTTGCAGATGGCAACGTAGCGGTCATAGGCCATGACAGTGAGAAGATAAACCTCTGTTGCAGCACAGAAAACAAAGAAAAAGACCTGTGCAACACATCCCAAGTAGGAAATATCACTGATGTCCCAGAGAGAATTGGCCATGGCTTTGGGGACAGTGGTGGAGATGGAGCCCAGGTCAAGGAGGGTGAGGTTGAGGAGGAAGAAGTACATGGGGGTGTGGAGATGGTGGTCACAGGCGATGGTGGTGATGATGAGGCCGTTGGCCAGGAGGGCAGCCAGGTAGGTGCCCAGGAAGAGCCCGAAGTGCAAGAGCTGCAGCTCCCGTGTGTCTGCCAATGGCAGGAGGAGGAACTGGGTGATGGAGCTGCCATTGGACATTTGTTCACTCTGGGCATGAGGGACTGTTGAAAGAGGAGAAGACCTTGGCAAGTTAAGGCAGACTTCTTTGGGCCCATCCTATTCCATTTCCCAAAGTTTTCCCCCAAATGACTTCTCTTTCCTCAGAATAATTTCATTCATATCTTTTTGCGAGATCAGCTTTGTGCTGCCGAGGGCAGTATCGTTGCAGGGGCAGAGATTCAGTTGTTGATTTCCAATCCTCCCTGGATTATTCACTTCTAAGAGAAACAGATTTGGAATTTCAGTGCCCCCTCCTCAACCGAGAGATGAATTTCTCTGTCCCATCGCCCACCCAGACAACCCGGAGTACAAGACTGGAAGAACAGGATCCTTCCCTTGCAGGTAGCCCCTGCCGTGCTGTGCTTCTTGAAAAATCTCCAGGGAACGTCCTGCAGTGATCTGCAGCTGTGAGCAGCCCTCACCCACGCAGCACCCTCTCAACAGCAGGACCCTCCCCTGCCAGCGGTTGCTCTTTCTCCAAAGCTTCTCCCCACATGCCCGTGGGGGTCTCCCGGGGCAGGCTGAGAGCTGACCCTGGCAGCCGGCAGAGTCCCTGCCCCGGCACACAGACCCACGGGGTGCAGGGACCCTGCTCAAGGACAGCCCTGGGCACCCCTGCCTGCACACCCTGGCTTCACGGCTATTCACATTTCATAACAAGACCCTTCCTCCCCCTCCGCCTCCTTACAGATCCCATAAGCTGTGGCTGTGCCAGCTTTAGGAGATGCCTCCAGGAACTCCACCTGCAGTGCCCTGCACCCAGAGGCTTACCGTGCCAAGGGCTGCAAGGATTTCTCCTCCAGTGAGCTCTCAGTCGTCCTCCCAATCCTGACACCTTTAAGCTCTCTCTCTGCCTCGCTCATCTCCCTGAGACACCCAGGCACCGCCCTCAGCCCTGCTGCGCTTGGCAGAGGAGCTGCTCCTGGGCAGAGCTGTCTCTCTGAGGCGCTGCCCGCTTGCCATGAGCTCCCTCCATCCCAGGAGCCCAGCCCAGCTCAGACGCAGAGCACCAGCCCAAGGAGTTTTAATGACCCCTCTGGTGGGATTGATGCTGAGTCCATGAACCTCAGACACTGAGAGGAAGCTGAAAAAACCTCTCAAGAAGTCAAAGTCAGGTTCAAACTCCAAAGTTTCTTGGAGTGTTAATGGGTCCCACTGAGGGACACCACTGAGATGTTGTCCCCAGGGTCCGGTTAGAGCAGAAACTGGAGGCAGTGATGACAGGTCAAGAAAAGCAAGGTGAAGGTGGCTCTGATGCTGAGTAACCCTGGATGTGTTTCATTAGTGCAAAGGGCAAAGGCCTGACCCCATCACCCAAAGGGCCAAGGCCTGACCCCCAGCCCCCAGGAAGGGAGATCCTGTCCCTCACTCCTTCCTCAGGGCTCTTCCTGGCACAGTGTGGTGTGGAGATGTGCAATGCCAAGGCCAGCACTATGGTATGACACCTCCCAGGCTCTGAAGTATGGACGAGGAGGCAATGAGACCCCAGTGCTGGAAGGATAACTTGACTCCTCGTGGGCATCAGTGGCAGAGACAACAGCCATAGCCCAAGACATGAAGAGGTTGACTCTGTTAGGGGCCTTTCAGCTTTGCTGCATCCCTGTGTCATCTCCACCACAGGCTGTCCTATGGTGTCCCATCACCTCTGCCTCTTTCCCTGCAGGATGCAGTCATCCACCCGGCTGCCCCACCTTGCTGCCACCTTCCTTTGCTGAGATCTCTCCATCCTCCCTGGCTCTTCCCTGAAACACAAAGCCTTGGGCTGATCCAGACTCTTTCTGGGTGGCGTGTTGCACCACAGCACTGCCCTTGGAGTGACATTTCTTTCTCCTGGTGTCCAGTCTGCACCTCCCCAGCTGTATATTGGGGCATTATTTCTTTCTCATGCTGTTTTCCACTACAAAGGAAAGCTCCACCGGCTCCACCAGCAGCCCTCAAGCACACTCAGGCTACTCCTGTACTGTCCTCAGTCTCTGCACCACTGAGCCCAGGGCCCTCAGCCTCTCGAGTCCTGCCGGCCACGTTATTCCTGATACAGGCCAGGATGCTATTGTCCTTCTCAGCCACGCTGGGCATGCTGCTGGCTCACATCCAGCCAGCTGTCAACTGACACCCCCAGGTCCTTTTTTGCCAGGCAGCTCTCCAGACACTCTTCCCCCAGCCTGTATCGCTGCATGGGGTTGTTGTGACCCAGGTGCGGGACCTGGCACTTGGCCTTGAGGAACCTCGTACCATTGGCCTCGGCCCATCGGTACAGCCTGCCCAGATCTGCCTCTGGAGCCATCCTACCCTCAAGCAGGTCGACAATCCCACCCAACTTGGTGTCGTCTGCACACTTACTGAGGGTGCACTCAATCCCCTCGTCCAAATCATTGATAAAGACATTAAGGAGAACTGGCCCGATACCGAGCCCTGGGGAACACCACTTGTGACCAGCTGCCAACTGGATTGAATTCCATTCACCACCACTCGTTGGGCCTGGCCATCGCCCTGGTTTTTACCCAGCAAAGCGTACACCTGTCCAAGCCATGGGCAGCCAGTTTCTCCAGGAGAATGCTGTGGGAAACAGTGTCAAAGGCTTTACTAGCCTCCAGGGAAACAACATCCACAGCCTTTCCTGCATCCACCAAGCGGGTCACCCTGACATAGAAGGAGATCAGGTTTGTCAGGCAGGACCTGCCTTTCATGAACCCATGCTGACTGGGCCTGATCACCTGGTTGTCCTTCATGTGCCACATAATGGCACTCAGCATGATCTGCTCCATGACCTTCCCAGGCACTGAGGTCAGACCGACAGGCCTGTACTTCCCCAAATCTTCCTTCCGTCCTTTCTTGTGGATGGGCATCACATTTTCTAACCTCCAGTCAACTGGGACCTCCCCGGTTCACCAGGACTGCTGGTAAATGATGGAAAGTGGCTCGGTGAGTACTTCTGCCAGCTCCTTCAGTACCCTCGCGTGGAGGTCACCTAGCCCCATAGACTTGTGTATGTCTAGCTGTTGGAGCAGGTCCCTCACCATCTCCCTTTGGATTATGGCGGCTTCATTCTGCTCCCTGCCGTTATCTACAAGCTCAGGGGTCTGGGTACTCAGGGAACAACCCACTCTACTACTAAAGAAGGAGTCAAAGAAGGCACTAAGTACCTCAGCCTTTTCCTCATCCTTTGTCACTATGTTACTGCCTTCATCGGATAAAGGATGGAGATTCTCCCGAGTCCTCCTTTTGTTACTAGTGTGTTTATAGGAACTTTTCTTATTGTTCTTAACATCCAAATTCAGCTTAAGTTCTAGTTGGGCTTTAGCCTGTCTAATTTTCTCCCTACATAGCCTTACAACATCCTTGTAGCCTTCCTGAGTGGCCTTCTTCCAAAGACCATAAACTCTCCTTTTTTCCCTGAGTTGTAACCGTATCTCTCTGTTCAGCCAGGCTGTCTTTTTTCCCTGATGTCTCATTTTACATCACATGGGGACAGCCTGCTCCTGCACTTTTAAGACTTTTGTCTTGAAAAATGTCCAGCCTTCCTGGACTCCTTTGCCCTTCAGGACTGCCTGCCTAGTGGCTCTGTCAAGCAGCCTCCTGGAAAGACCAAAGTCTGCCCTCTGGAAGTCCATGGTGGCAGTTCTGCTGACCACCCTCCTTGCTCCTCTGAGAATTGAAAATAATTTCATGGTCACTGTGCCCAAGATGGCCTCCAGCTGTCACATCCCCCACAAGTCTTTCTCCATTTACAAACAACAGGTCCAGCAGGGCTCTTTCCCTTGTCAGCTCCCTCACCAGCTGTGTCAGGAAGCTCTCCGCAACACACTCCAGGGACTTCCTAGGCTGTTCCCTCTCAGCCGTATTGTGCTCCCAGCTGATATCGGGTAGGTTGAAGTCTCCCACCAGGGCAAGGGCCAGCGATCATGAGATTTCTCCCAGCTGCTTGTACGGTATTTCATCCACCTCTGCATCCTGGTTGGGCAGTGTATAACAGACTCCCACCATGATATCTGTCTTATTGGCCCTCCCCCTGATTCTCTCCCATAAACACTCAACCCTATTGTCACCATCATTAAGCTCCAGACATTCCTAACACTCCCTCACATACAAAGCCACCCCACCTCCTCTCCTTCCTTGCCTGTCCCTTCTGAAGAGTCTGTAGCCATCTAATGCAGCACTCTGGTTGTGCGACTCATCCCACCACGTTTCTGTGATGGCGACTACATCATAGTTTTCCTGCTGCACAATGGCTTCCAGCTCCTCCTGTTTGTTGCCCATGCTGCGTGCATTAGTGTAGACGTGTTATGTTTTCAGAAAACCCAGAACAATTTCTTGTCATTTAGACAACTATTCTATCACCCAGTGACCCCTCCCCACACAGAAAGGGGAATCAGGGAAAGCAAGGAAACATGAGGGTTGAAATATAAATAGATTTGATAGGATAAGACTAAATAATTAACAATAATGTTAAAGCACCGGTATTCATCCCAATACTAATATAAGATGTACAAGAATTATACTCAGCCAATTCTATCAGTAGGAAGCTGTGCACTCCCAGCAGGGGAGAGTAAATGTCGGACACTGCAAAAGCAACGGCTTCAGGAGGGAGGGAAGGGCTCAGGGGTCCGGCACCAGGGCAAGGACTTTCTCTAGACCACAGCCATCAAGGGAGAGAGAAACGACGCAGCAAACTTTCTCATTTGTATCGAATGTGACGTTCATGGTATGAAATAATCCTGTTGGCCAGCCTGGGTCAAATGCCCAGGCCTCGCTCCTCCTCGTACCTGCACCTGCCAAGGCTTGAAAACACCGAGGCCTTGAATCCCACGTAGCCTAGCTGACTATAAAGCAAATATTTTCACGAATTCAGACACTAGAATCTTCTAAGAGTGACGTTTTCCCAGACATTAGAAGATAACTTAGTCCTGTGTTGCTCAACCCAGGACAAGAAGCACTTCAGCTGGGCTACTGGTCCTGCCACCTTTTTGCTGGAAGAAGGCTTGACTTCTACCTGACCATTCCCCGGCGCAGCCATAGTTTCTAAGCCATCAAAGACCCTTGCCTCTCTGGTGCTGGATTCATCCCCTTTCCCCTTCAAATCTAGTTTAAAGCCCATTTGATGAGCCCTGCCAACTCCTGTGCAAGGATCCTTTTCCCCTTTTGAGACAGGCGTACCCCATCTGTCTCGAGCAGGCCTGGTGTCGTGTAAACCATCCCGTGATCAAAAAAAACAAAGTCCTGCCGCTGGCACCAGGCTCAGAGCCAAGTATTGATCTTCCAGCTCTTCCTGTTGCTTTCCTCATCCTTCCCTGTGACTGGGAGGACCGAGGAGAACATGACTTGCAGTCCTGACCCTTTAACCAGTCATCCCAAGGCCCAGAAGTCTCTCTTGATCGCACTTGTGTTTCTTGTTAACAGATCATCTCTGCCTGTCTGAAAAATTAGTAGTAGGTAATAATCTGAGGGTCTTACCAGGGAGGGAAGTTTTCTTTTTATATCTTTAACCTGGGCCCCAGGGAGGCAGCAGACTTCCCTGAGAAGTGGGTCAGTTCTGCATATTGGGCCTTCCGTTCCCTTCCTTGTAGGGAGTCACCTACAACAATGACCGGTCTTTTTTCCTTAACTGAAGATGTTTTGATGGGAGGTGTAGTCTGATTTAACTTTGGTGACACCTCTGTGGACACTGAATTATCTTCCTCGTCATGATTGAGTTCCCCTTGCAGAGCCTCATACTTATCTTTAAGGGTACCTGGGAAGGTGGGGGAGTTAGTGGGGAGACACGCCTGCTTCGCTGGGCAGAAACATGTTCCTACAGCCCCCTCTCCTCTAAGTTACCTTGTTCGGCTAGGCGGAGAGAGGACAGGGAATTGTCTGTCCACCATGTGGACTTGTGTACATTCAGGTTCCTCAGGTGGCGGAATGCTCGGTGTTAATCTGCCTTTGACCCCGATCTGTGCGTTCTTGGCTCCAGACCTGGAATCCTGTTCCTGTCCGTCATTGAGTCCAGTCTGGGCCCTCCCCAGTGCCTGACAGTGACATCATCCTGGGAGCTTGATACAGTTTTCTATATATTGTATCTATTTCATTATTTCCTTTTTATTTTATTACGAGTATTTCATTAAAGTAGATTAGTTCCTTCTAAACTCATAAATCTCTTTCTTTCCTTCCTCTCCTCAGAGTGAGAGCTGGGGGAGAGCATCTGTCGTCCGTCATTGGCCAACTCGGCCTAAACCAGGACAATACGGAAACACACTTCAGTGCTGCGTATGCATTTGGGCTAAAAACCCCCACTGGGCTAGTTTTTCAGAGACAGTTTCAGAGTGGCAAAGCAGATTCAGCACATAAATGCTTATTTTTGCTGGGGTAGAGTTGATTTTCTTCACAGTAGCTGGTATGGGGCTGTGTTTTGGATTTGTGCTGGAAACAGCGTTGATAAGACAGGGATGTTTCCATTATTGCTGAGCAGGGCTTACACAGCACCATAGCCTTTTCTGCTCCTCACACCACCCCACCAGCAAGTAGGCTGGGAGTGCATGAGAAGTTGGGAGGGGACACAGCTGGGACAGTGGACCCCGATCAAAGGGATATCCCGTACCACGTAGCATCATGCTCAACCATATAAATCTGGGGGAAGAAGAAGGAAGGGAGGGATGTTTGGAGTTACGGCGTTTTGTCTTCCCAAGTAACCATTACGTGGTATGGAGCCCTGCCTTC
This sequence comes from Chroicocephalus ridibundus, assembly GCF_963924245.1. Taxonomy (NCBI): domain Eukaryota; kingdom Metazoa; phylum Chordata; class Aves; order Charadriiformes; family Laridae; genus Chroicocephalus; species Chroicocephalus ridibundus. The sequence goes on from NW_026961708.1 coordinate 693,932, forward strand.
CTGGAGGTGGCCGAACACCTGCCTGCCGATGGGAAGTACTGAATTAATTCCTTGTTTTGCTTCGCTTAAGTGTGCGGCTTTTGCTTTACCAATTAAATTGCTTGATCTCAGCCCCGGAGTTTGCTCACTTTTACCCTTCTGATTCTCTCTCCCATCCCACTGGCGGGAAGTGAGTGAGTGACTGTGTAGTGCTTAGTTGCTGGCTGGTGTTAAACCACAACAAACAGAAACTCCACCATTCTCTGGGACCCCGTTCCGGTGCTGGACTGTCCTCCTGGTGACCTTTTTATCTTTTATTTTTATGTCAGGTTAGTCAAGAATTACACAACTCAGAGCAAGACATCATAGCAGGGGGAGATGCTTTGAAGCCCTTCATATCTTTGAACACTTTTAAGGTGATTCCATGCAGGGATGCTGTAGAAGATAGCCCATGGGGTCTTGCAAGCGATTTCTCAAACGTGAGGCTGGTCGTCTCTTCACCACTTGTCTCACTTTCTGGGCATCAGTGGCTACTGACCATGCTTTGACTATTTCCCTTTAACATTATTTGGTCAGACACAGCTTGAAGTAGCTGTTTGAATTAAATTACTCAGAGGCGCTGAAGATGCTTTAGAGTACAAAGATATCAAGGTGGGACGCGACATAGGAGGAATGCCTCAGGACACCTTTCCCCTTCTTGAGGAGGATGAAAGCCAGGCCGGACACATGGTTTTGTTTCAGCAGATATGAGATGCCTTTCTTCAGGCAACCATGTACCCCAGTGGGACTTCTTTGGGACTATTTGAGAGGATTTTACGTACTCTGTCGTACCACTTTGTCCGTAGGAGTCTCTTCAAGGCAATTCTCACTTCCTTATTCCTCAGGCTATAGATGACAGGGTTAAACACTGGGGTAAAAATTGTGTAAAACAGGGCAAGGTATTTGTCGGTGTCTACGGAATCCCTTGACCGTTGCTTTAAGTAGACGACTGTGGCCGAGCCATAGAAGAGTGTCACCACCACGAGGTGTGAGGAACAGGTGGAAAAGGCTTTGTGTCTGCCCAGAACTGAAGGTATTTTCAGAATTGCCCTGATAATTTTAATGTAAGAAATAACTATTAAGGAGAAGGGAAAGATTGCAAATACCAGGATGATGGTGTACAGTGTCACTTGGTTCCAGAATGAGTCTGCACAGGCCAGCTCCAGCAGAGGGGGGACATCACAAAAAAAGCGATGAAGGTCATGGGATGCACAGGGGGGCAAAGTGAACACCTGGTAGGTCTGTCCTACTTGCACTGGTACGACAGCCACCCATGACCCCACCACCGGTCTGATGCAGAGACCCCTCCTCATGATGAGGGGGTAGTGCAGGGGGTCACAGATGGCTATGTAGCGGTCATAGGCCATGACAGCCAGAAGAAGGCACTTGATGCTGCCCAGCAACACCAGGAAATACAGCTGGGCAGCACAGCCAAGGAAGGAGGTCCTGCCATCCTCCAGCAGGAAAACCACCAGCATTTTTGGCAGAGTGACTGATGTGTAGCAGATCTCCAGGAAGGACAAGTTCCTCGGGAAGAAATACATGGGGCTGTGGAGGCTTGAGTCCACCACTGTGATGAGTGCAATCAGGCTGTTCTCTGTGAGGACCATGAGGTAGATGACCAGGAATGCTGTGAAGCACAAGCCCTGCAGGCTGGAGTGGTCAGAAAATCCCAGAAGAATGAATCCAGATCCACCGGTGTGATTCTCCAGGCCTTTTCTTTGGGGCATTTTTCCTGCACAGAGCAATTCAAACAACAGGCTCTCAGAGGATGCTGGTGGCCTGTCCACCATCACAGACACTTCAAGCCTAGAGAAAGACTACAAACATCAGCATACACGCCATTGCAGGATTAGGAGAGCTCGACCAAGATAGGCATGAATGTTTGGAAATCTAACGTGGGTCGCTTGCGGAGGGGAGGTTTGTAAAGAGAGAGAACAGAGTCCTTGAGCCTGAATAACTGGGGGTTTTATTGTCATATGGGTAAAAGAAACTTGACTTTCTCTTTTAGAGGTGATTTTATTAAATAGAGTACCTATTGAAAGATGAGAGAAAAGGAAGAAAAGAGACAAATACTAGTGCCTTTAAGGACAGCCTTACTTACGTTCCTTGTCCAGATCTCATCAGAGGTGCATTTAATGTAAGAACATTAAGAAGGAATAGGGTTAAAAGGGGGGAAGGATGAAAAAGGGGAAGACAAAGCAAGGCAAGGCTAGGCAAGGAGAGGCAAACAAACCAAAGCAAGGCAAGGTATGACTTGATGCTTAGACCTTAGTGAGAGAGATTAATCCCAGCTCCCCTCACATGGGAGAGCTCATCCCCTGACGCTGCATCCACACACAAAGATCTGGGAGACTATCTTAGATCTGAATCATCAGTTTTTGCCTAGCGAAGGGTGAATCCCATCAGAAGTAACACAGGCTTCTCTCTGCCAAAGAATCCAGTGACACTGATGCATCCATGGCACATTTAAACAAGACAGAGAAGCAGCAGGTTATGCTTAAATTACCAGTTTTCAGGGTGCTAAAAGACATTTCTGTGCAAGCAAGAAAACTGCTTTATGCAGGTTTCAATCATACGGAGAAGAAAGTGATTAAAAGCGTGTGATATCCCCATGACACCCAGTTTTCCCGCACAGGTCAGGCATCTATAACTTTTGAATAAGTCCCGAATCATTCAGCGTTCCCAAACCTGCTGCTCTGTCGCTTGGATTTCTGACAGCTTACAAATGCAGCCGAGGGCCCATTCGCTCTGATCCCAACCCTGCAAGCCCTCACAGAAGCAGAGCAGTGCTCTTGCTGCCTGGGGAGCTCAGCCTTCCCTTCACATTGCCCCCCTTCCCAGAGCAGAAGGGCTTCTTGCTGGGCACACCTGAAGGGTGTCAGCTACAATCAAGCAGCACCACAACAGCAGGTGGCTTCTTATGGAGAAGGGACTCAGCTGAGAGATGTTTAAGAATCTCAGTTTGAGGTGGGGTCAAGTGGTCATTGCATGAGGAATATGCCATCTGCAGCCTGGATATCTAGGTAACTCAGCTCTTGTCAGGGTCAATGGAGAAACAAGGAACACAGTATATGAGAGAACTGAAAAACAGTTCATCTGACCCAAGGGTCTGACTTGGGTGACACACAGTGGTGCCTCCAGCCTCCAGATCATGAGGAAGCGAAAGGCGACTGCTCAGGCCTTGAGACAGCACTGACAAGGTGATACCAGCTTGTCTGTCCATCCCAGTTGTGCTCCCACTATGCTCAAGTTTGTTTCTTTTGTGACAAACTTACTATGGTAATCATTGCCTGATAGGATGATACAGATTTCATTACACACGTGCTGTTGGGTTAAGATAAGTGTTAGGTCAGGGTTAGTTAAGGTTCATGTTCAGGCTTAAATTAGAGCTAGAGTTCATGTGGTTTAGGGTTAGATTTCAAATAGGTTGAGGTTGGGGTTTGGTTAGGGTTAGGGTAAGGTTGGGGTGCGGGTTACAGTTAGAGTTGAGGGTTATGACCTGGGGTTGGGGTAGAGCTAGGGTCAGGCAGTGATTAGGGTTAGGATTAAGATAAGGTCAGGGTTATGTTCAGAGCAGGGTTAGGTTACGGTTCGGGCAGGGTGGCGTTAGGGTTAGACACCTGCTGGACAGTGTGTGTCTTGCTGTGCTCCCCTTCCAGTGCGTGCCACGGTCATTAAAATCCCCAATAAGACCTGGCAATTCTTTGGGTTTCTTGAATAAGCCTTTCTCCGCTTCCTTATCCTGATTGCGGGTGCTTTGTCTCCCACACTAAGAGGCCTCTCCTCTGATCCTCACCCACAAAGGACTCACCCAACCTCTTGCACATCCCATAGAGGAGCTCCATAAGAAAAGACAGCAGGAAAAGATGAAGAGTTCACCAATCCCAGTTTCAGCATTGAGCCAGCCAAAACTCAGGGGAGGTCTTGTAGGAGCAACCTCCTGTAAATCCACCCCCATCATACTCGTCTCCCTCCCCTTTTATGTTTGCCGAATTAGCATGGCCCACCCCACTCGTTATGGGGCAGTTCCATCTCAGACGTCTCCCCCTCCCGGCTGATGTGTAGCATCATTTGGGTGGGGAGAGAACTATAGTCATACATGTTTAGCATGATCTCTATAATCTTCATTAGCATATGCAGGGTGTGCGCTTTCATATGTATTTCATGGATAATGAAGCAAAGGTCACGTCTCAGACACAATGGCCTTGAGAACTGAGAACTAGCAAGCTCACCAAACGAGTGGCAGAGCTACCTTGTCTTCGCAAGACGGTTCTCCCACACTTTCCGGTGCCAGAACTGTGAGCCTTATCAGTTCTTTGAAGGCCAGGCCTGCATTATTTATTTCCTTGCGAGTGTTGGAGGCCTTCCATTGAAGGCTTGGAGGGCCTTCTGCCCCTTGTCAGGGAATTTACAGTCCGTCTCTTACAACTAGCAGCCGGAGCTTTCCCAGCACTCCTCGCCATTTCTTCCACCAGTATCAAAACTCTGTGGTAGTACATGGGACTCCAGCTCCTCCGTTCTGTGCCCCAGGCTGAGGGTGTTGGTGCACTTTTGGTGCACTGCATCACTTCGGCTGGAGCACTGGGGCCACGCTCAGCCTTGTCACTAAGTACCAAGTCCCCAAGCCCCAGTATGTGCAATGCTTTGCTTGAGACCAGAGACATGCTGGAGTGGACGAAGGGCAGCAATGCGAAAGCACCAAAAGTGAAAATCCTGTTCACCCAGAGGCCAGAAAAGCCGGTCTGGGCTCCATAGCCCTGCCAGGAAAAGGCTTTGCTGCTCCCAAAGGGCTGTGCTGGAGGGGAAGTTGATCTCCAGGAGGACAAGGTGCTGCTGAAAATCATAGAATCATAGAATTGTTGAGGTTGGAAGGGACCTTCAAGATCATCGAGTCCAACCTTTAGCCTACCCTGACAAGAGCCACTTCTAAACCGTCCTTGGTTGTGGAGATGCTGTGATCGAGGAGCACTGTGACAATCAGTCGCCTCTTCCTTGGTTATATCACCGAGGGGCTCAGCAAAGGATTGTTGGAAGAAGACCCAGCAGAGTCCGGGAGCAGCCAAATGAGTTGAGCCCTCAGTGTGGTGGGCTTCTTGTTCATGACCTGCTCTGCATCAACTGGGTGGAGATGGGTCAGACTGGGCCTCACTGCAGTGGTGGGTTTCGGTTGCTGATGGACAGAAACCAAACCTGCCTGGGCTGCCACATAGGCTTGCCCAAAGGAACCAAATCTGTCTGCAATGCTCTCTGGGGTCTCTGTCATGCACCTGCTCTGATCAGGAACGGCTTTCCCGTAGGTGCTCTGCTGTCCCTGCCAGCAACCTGCAGTTGTTCTGGGGGGCGCTGGCATCTCAGGTGGCACAACAAGCCGTATATGGCCACTGAGGAGCTGTCCTGAATTAGGTTGAGCAACGGGGGAATGTCCATGAGACACCTGCCACTACAGTCAGCAGAGATCTAGGAAATACAGCTGGTGGAGAAGAGAAAGAGAGGGACTTAGCTGCATTTGGTCAGATGACCACCTCTGTAGGTGCTGTGGATGTAAGGAATATTGAAGGTTTTATCTGTCCAAAATGTAACATCTACTTTCATTTCCATCTACCAAAGAAATTCCTCACCAGGCTCCATGATGTTGCCCCCAGATGCTGCCTTGTGTCTCAGCATTGCTGCATTAGAGCTTGCAGTCACCTGCACACATCCTGGGCAAACTCTGGTGTCACCTCAAATGTCACCAGGTGTTCCCACCTGAACAACTCCCTCACTCTCCATTAATGAGCAAGGGAGTGGACACAAACAGCTCACTTTCAGGTGCTCATCTTGTGCACACCTGAACGGAGGCAAGAAGAATCCCACCTCCTGTGGGTTTGTAGCAGGCATGGGAGGGAGCTGAGTCCCCTTCTGGCCCCAGGGCTACAGAGCCGGGATGAGATGCCTTGAGATGCCTTGATTGACTCAGCTGAATTCCTTCCCTCAGCAGGAGGGACAAAGGCAATTACTCCCTATCCCTGTCTGGGTGTCCTGACAAACGATGGGATGAGAAAATATGATTCTTGAGACTCACTGTTTTCCTGATACATGAAATGACAGTGCAGGAAGGAAGAGCCTCTCCCCAGCTTAGTGATTGCTTCATCCTGTTTCCCAGCAGGTTCCCTGGAGCCCCAGGGACACCTGGAGGGAGCCCCGAGGGGCAGAGAAAGGGCTGCCTTGGGCTGGTCCTCTGTGCCTGAGCTGGGCTGGGCTCCTGGCATGGAGGGAGCTCGCGGCAAGTGGGCAGCGCTGCAGAGAGACAGCTCTGCCCAGGAGCAGGGCTGCGGGCGCTGCCTGCGGGCACCAAAGGGGAGTGAGGCAGAGCGAGGTTAAAGGCAGTCAGCAGCGGGAGGGTGCTGAGAGTTCGCTGGCGGTGGATTCTTCCCAGCCCTTGACACGGTAAGTCTCAAGCTGCAGGGAAGTAAAGATGCAGTTCCTGGAGGGACCTCCTAGAGCTGGTTCCTCCCTCTTAGGATCTGTCAGAGTAACTCGCACAGTTTCCATAGCATAGAGGAGGAGGACGTGCTCCTGAGCAGGGATTCTCTGCTGCACTGTCAGAGGGAGAGGGCATGACGGCTGCCTTTCTTCCAGGGACGTCTGCAGGGTGTAAAGCCGGCTGTGCAGCCAGGGGTGCCCAGGGCTGTCCTTCCGAGCTGGGTCCCTGCACCCAGGGGCTGCGTGCTGGGGCAGGGACATATCTCCTGCCAGGGCCAGCTCTCGTCCAGCGCAGGGACCTCTCCATGAAGATTCTGAAGGGAAAAGCTGCGGGTGGAAGGAGCAACTGCTGTCAGGGAAGGGTCCTACTGCATTCAAGAGGGTGCTGCATGGGTCAGGGCTGCCGACCGCTCCAGATCACCCCCAAAACACTGGCAGAGGCAGCATTTATAGAGGAAGCCCAGGGCAGGTCTACCTTAAAGATGAAGACCTTTCCATTGTCTGTGCTACAGCATTCTCTGAAGGGAAAAGGGAAAGCAGCTGTCTAGTTTTAATAAATCACTAAACTCTTACACTAAAGGATCAGCAGATCTGCCAGAAACCGCACAAAGTGCCTTCGCCCACCCCTCTCCCTACACACAGCACCAGCAGCACCTTTGCTTCCAGCATCGGGCTTGCTCTCCTCTCCTCCTTAGGAGCCACAAAGAGGGAGGTGCCCCTGGGCAGTGCCCAGCTACCAGGAGGGGTCTGCAGGGCAGAGCTGAGCCCCCAGCGCGTGGGATGGGCTCTGGGAGCAGGGACAGGGAGGAGACCTGGGCACAGAGAAGCAGCTCCTGGCAGGGGCAGCTCCAGGCAGCAGAGAGCCACTCCACCCGGCTGCATCCCTCTCTGCTCCGCTGCACAGGGAAAGAGAAAGCAGATGGGAGAAACCGACTTTGAAACTGGACCCTTCCCCAAACAGTAACAATAGTCCATTTTCTTCTTCAAGGACATTGTCAGGGGGACCATTGTCCAATGGAGAGAGGTGTAAGCACAGGAGACCTGGGTGGTGCCCAGCAGGTCACTGGTGTGCAGAGCAGCTCTCCTGACTCTGCACTAGGGCACAGAGAGCACTTTTGTCCCTCGGGGCTCAGCAGTGTTCAGGCGAAAGGCAATGGGAAAGAGAAGGATTTCTGCCCCTGCAAGGAAAGTGCCCTCAGTAGCACAAAGCTGATCTCACAAAAAGGAGCCGAATTAAATTATACCAAAGGAAGAGAAGTCCCTTTGGGGAGATCTTTTCGGAAACAGAATGAGGTGGGGTCAAAGAAGTCTGCCTTAACTTGCCAAGCTCTTTCCCTCTTTCAACAGTCCCCCATGCCCAGAGTGAACAAATGTCCAACAGCAGCTCCATCACCCAGTTCCTCCTCCTGCCATTGGCAGACACACGGGAGCTGCAGCTCTTGCACTTCGGGCTCTTCCTGGGCATCTACGTGGCTGCCCTCCTGGCCAACGGCCTCATCATCAGCGCTATAGCCTGTGACCACCACCTCCACACCCCCATGTACTTCTTCCTCCTCAACCTCGCCCTCTTTGACCTGGGCTCCATCTCCACCACTGTCCCCAAAGCCATGGCCAATTCCTTCTGGGACACCAGGGCCATCTCCTATGCAGAATGTGCTGCACAGGTCTTTTTCTTATTTTTCTGTGCTGCAACAGAGGTTTATCTTCTCACTGTCATGTCCTATGACCGCTACGTTGCCATCTGCAAACCCCTGCACTACGGGACCCTCCTGGGCAGCAGAGCTTGTGTCCACATGGCAACAGCTGCCTGGGGCAGTGGGCTTCTCTATGCTCTCCTGCACACGGCCAATACATTTTCCCTACCCCTCTGCCAGGGCAATGCTGTGGGCCAGTTCTTCTGTGAAATCCCCCAGATCCTCAAGCTCTCCTGCTCAGATGCCTACCTCAGGGAACTTGGGCTTCTTATATTAAGTGCTTTGTTAGTTTTTGGATGTTTTGTTTTTATTGTCCTGTCCTACGTGCAGATCTTCAGGGTCGTGCTGAGGATCCCCTCTGAGCAGGGACGGCACAAAGCCTTTTCCACGTGCCTCCCTCACCTGGCCGTGGTCTCCCTCTTTATCAGTACTGGCGTATTTTCTCACCTGAAGCCCCCCTCCATCTCCTCCCCATCGCTGGATCTGGTGATGGCAGTGCTGTACTCAGTGGTACCTCCAGCAGTGAACCCCCTCATCTACAGCATGAGGAACCAGGAGCTCAAGGAGTCCATTAGGAAAGTCATTTCTTGGATGTTTGTCAATGTTGATAAATTTTCCATCACTGTCCACAAATGACATCTACAGTATCCCAATGCAGGCCTGTACTCTGTTTATTGTTTTTTCTTCTTTTTTTTTGTGTTTTTTTTTTTTATTTGCTAGCATTTCCTGTAGTGTTGTTTATGGTTATTACATTCCTAAATAATTGTTTGTATTTAGCTCATTCTCCTGAGACATGAGCCCATCTCCCTCTGTCACCTGAAACCTGTATAAATGTTTTTCTAGCGCAATTTGAAAGCTGACTCTTTTGTAGCCTCTCTCTAATACAGTGACATCTTCCCTGTGCAGTTCCTCAAGTTTTGGCTGTTCTCCCAAAGCTGATGTCAACAACAGGCCCCAATATTTCACCCCCAAAGGGCCCGAGTAAAAAGCTCTTTGTCACAGTGGAAGCTGTTAGAGAATAAGGGTTGGACTTAGGACTCATCTGTTGTTGTCTCTTGACGGTGGAGATGGTGAATGGTCACTGAGATACTGTCATAGTGCACTGTCACAGCGTGTGACAGGGCAGAGGACATACTCCAGGAGAAGGATCTGGAGCTGCCTGGAGAGCCTGTGAGATAGGCACGGACTGTGTGCGCCTTGGGTGGTCAGTGACTGGAGCCTCACAAGGTGAGCAATTGCCCAAAGTGGAGGCACCCAAAGGGAAAGCACTAAATCCAGGTACCTGCAAGGAAAGAAGATGGACACAGCCAACCCGACACAAACCAACTCCAAAAGGCACCAGCACCTTTACAGCCAACCCACCAAGAGCAGCACTTACACGACCATGAGCAACACAACTGGCCCCATCCTTTCCCCACTCTGTGGCTGATCTGATGGGAAGGTTGCATGAGTGGTCCATACATTCCCAGCCCTGCGTCTCTCCATTGCCCCGTGTCCTCCTCCTCCTCCTTCCAAGCCCACTTTGAATTGACCAGCAAAGCATGTACATACAGTCATACCAAAACCACACAAACAACAGTGAGCCCACTCACACAGCAAATAGCCAGGAGCAGAGTTGAGTAAATGGTGTGGTTTAACCCCAGTCAGCAGCTAAGCACCACACAGTCGCCCACTCACTCCCCCACAGTACAATGAGGGAGAGGATCAGAAAGGTAAAAGTGAGACAACGCATGGGTTGAGATAAAGACAGTTTGACAGGTAAAGCAAATGCTGTGCGTGCAAGCAAAGGAAAATAAGGAATTCATCCCCTGCTTCCCATTGGCAGCCAGATATTTAGCACTTTCCAGGAAAGAAGGGCTCCATGATGCGTAACGGTGACTTAGGAAGATGGCAACGGCCCCCTGGGCAACGGCCTCATCATCACCGCCATCACCCGTGACCACTGCCTCCACACCCCCATGTACTTCTTCCTCCTCAACCTCTCTGTTCTTGACCTGGGCACACAGCTGGCTAATAACAACCACAGGCATGAGCATGATGTGCATGTGGTGAGATTAACCTGAGTGAGCACAAACACCATCAGCTGTTGCTGGGGCCTCCATGAAGGCCTGTGGGACAGACAGTGGCTGGAGGTGACTTCACTCAGAGAGTAACGTCCCCTGGGAAACCCCCTGAATGCAGCCCTGGGGTGGGCTTCCTTGACCCCAGGTCCCTGTGTCCATTCCTCACGCCGTGGGGCACCTCAGAGAGGTGCCGAGCAGGGAGACACAGCGCGGGGCTGAGGTGCTGCCGGCCTCCGGGAGTGGCAAGAGGAGGCCATGGAGTCTGCTGCAGGGCCTCTGCCCGTGCCAGGGAAGGACTCGTGTCTCTGAACAGCCCTGCCAGAGCCCTGACAGTGCTGGCTGTGTCTCCAGGAGCAGCCTGTGTGCTACCTCACCCTCCCCTCTCTTCATGGCCTGTCCCTTTTATTACACGGTGTGACAGAAGCGCCTCTGTGGGGCATCTCACCTGTGCAGTCAGAAAGGGTTCTGCAGGCGTGAGCGGCATTGCCCTCTAGAAGATGGCATTTCTCACCTCTCACAAAGCACAGAGAGCGTCTAGGGAGTAGGAATGTAGCCGGAGACACACCCCCCTCCATGTTTCACCTCTCTGAATGTCGATCACAGGTTTTTTTAAGCACCTAACAGGGAAGCAAGTACCCTAAGTAATAGGTGTCCTCAACCTTCAGAAAAAGTCTCTTCCTCCTCTCTTTCTCATGACCTACCCCGTGACTGGGGTTGGGAACACCCTCCTCGTCATGTTGATGCTGCTGGAAAACTTGGAAACCTGCTCCAGCTCCAGCACCCTGACTGTCCCCCGACTGCGGACAGCACAATCTCTGCTCACAGCAATGGTAGTGCTCTTTCCTGCACCTTTGGCATGTACGCAGTGTTTCCTGCTGGTGGCCACATCCTACGAGGAGTACTGGGCTGTATGCCACCCCCTGCTCTCTGCAAGGCTTGGGAACTGGAAGGGTTGTCTCCAGAAGAAGGCTGCACCTTGGCTAGGGGGATTCTGTCATCTACAGCAATCATTTCCTTCTTGTCCCAGATACATGTTGTGTTCCCCACAGACTGGACCACTTCTTCTTGTGCGGCTGAAACACTGAAACAGGTCTCCTGGAGAGGTTGTATGTACCCAGTCTCTGGAGACATTCAAGGTCAGCTTGGACAGGGCTCTGAGCAACCTGTCTCATTGGAGATGTCCCTGCTCACTGCAAGGGGGGTTGGACAAGATGATCTTTAAAGGTCCCTTAAAACCCAAGCCTGTTTATGATTCTATGATTCGGTGGGTTTGCACCAATGCTGAAACTCTCCTGACGTGAAACCATGACACTCATGGACTTTGTTTTCATAACCTGCTTTTTAGACCCATTCTTGCCCTTCCTGTTCATGCTGGTATCCTGTGAGTGCATCAGAGCGGCACTTGGGGGCAGCTCTCCTGCCCAGCAGGGGCAGGCAGAAGGCCTTCTCCACCGGCTCCTCTCATCTCCCTGGAGCCACTCCTTTCTGCGGCACCCTCCTCACCGTCAGTGGGATGCCCAGAACAGCCCTCCGGAGAGAGTTTAACAAAGCCCTCTTTCAACACGCACCTCACCCCTGCTCAATCCTCTCATCTCCAGCCTGAGGAGAAGAAAGGATTGGGGGTCGGGAGGAACTGACAAAAACAGCTTAGGAAAGCTGTCAGCTGCAGAGAGATGCCGTTGGAGTTGTGGGCTTGTTGGAAGAAATCCCTTATGGTTCTCTTTTGAAGTGGCCCCAAGGGCCTGGACAGGTTAGAATTGTGTCCTGGGCACTCCTCTGGCAGCGTGTCATAGTGAGAAGGCTGTTGGTGTCAGGGAGATGGAGAAGGCTGGCCAGTGTCCTTGTGACACCTCTCTCCAACACCTTGGAAAGGCCAGAGCTGTCAGAGAGGTTCCTGGGGCCTTGGAGAAGGCAGACAGTTTTCAAAAAGGCAGGAAGGAGGATGGGGACGATTACAGACTGGTCAGCCTCACCAGGGAAGGTGATACGACAAGCCCTCCTGCAGCCATCTGCAGGCATTTGAAGGACAAGAAAGGGGTCGCAGAAGACAAGTGGGAGGGAAAAGAAGGGGATGTTGTGTATCCGGACTTTAGCAAGGCCTTTGACGTGGTCTTCTGTAGTCTCCTTAGAGCCAGCTTGTTGCCAGCCGGGCTGAAGAAGTGGACGGTGTGGTGGGTGGGAAGCTGGCTGATTGCTGAGGGAGAGATGTCATCTGTGCTACAAAGTCCTCCTGGCGGCCAATTGCTAGTGGCATCCTTCAAAGACCAGCCCTTGACAAGAAGTAGGGAACATTTTTATTATCCCTCTGGATGATGGGAGAAAATGCACTTTCCCCTCCTTTGTGGGTGATGCCAAGTTGTGGGGAGCCCTTGCAGAATCTCACCTAGTTAGCATTCTTGGTAGCAGGAGAGTTGGGCAAGATGACTGTGGTGGGTTACACATGGCTGGCCATCAGGTGCACACCAAGCCATGGGAGGTTCTCCCCGCTCCTCCTCAGCATGACAAAGGGAGAAAAGAAGGTGAAAATACTCATGGGTAAAGATAAAAGTAGCTTGACAGAGGGGGGCAGTCTGTGTGTGTGAGGACAAAAAAAAAAAAAGAAGCAAGTGAAAAGCAAAGGCCACATGCAGAAGGAAAGGAAAACCAGATGAGATTGTTTCCTCTACTTCCCGTCAGGAGACAATATCAGCTACCTCCTGGGAGGCAACATATAGCAATCTCTTTGGAAGACAATTGTGTTAATAACGAATATCATCTCCTTCCCCCTCCTTTCTCTCAGCTTTTCTTGCTGAGCATGATGTCATATGGCACGGAATATCCCTTTGGTCAATTCAGGGCCCAGCCCAACCACTTGCCCACCCCGAGTGTACTACCTTCAGAGGGGGTGGGAGAGACAGCCTTCACGTGGCGCGAGCACTGCTCAGCAATAGCCAAAACATTGGTGCAGGACCAACACCCTTCTAGGCACGAGTAGGAAGCGCAGCAGTCTGGGGGCTGCTATGGGGAAAGTTAACTCCCTCCCAGCCAGACCCAGGACAACGCAGTTCAGGGGTCTCTTCCAACCTGCGCCGTCCTAGGATTCGAGGAATCTTTTCCTTGGAGAGCTCTTTGAAGACAGAACAGACGGAGGAAGAAGAAGAAACAGGCAGAAGGTGAGATACAAAATGCACCAGTATAAATACAGCAGCTCCTCTGAGGAACGTTTCTCCCCTCAAACCGTTGGCAGGAAATCTGTGAGATAAATTTGATGAGAGAAGCTCCCTTTTATCTGCTCAGGGACTGGGCCACAAGGAGGGTGATGGGTGGGTACGGGGTCATGGGGTCAATTGTGTCTCAGGAACTCATCCAGGAGGAAGGCAATGGCGGTGAAGGGGCTGTGAGGTCACTTCTGCCTCTGGAGGGGACAGGCTACAGCAGGAATGTGGCTGGGAAAGGGACCGTGAGGTCCCTTCTTTCTGAGAGAGCTGACAAGTCAGCCCTTGGCTCATGGCTGGGCTCTGTGCTTTTAAGCTCACATCTGCCAGTGTCTCTGACAGGCCGGCAGAAGGCCCCTGGGTGGCACATTGACTGGGAGATGCCCTCTGCCGAAGGACCCAGGCTCACTCCAGCAAGGGGACTTATATTTTGGGTCTCATGTCTCTTCTACATTAGTACGTGAAGGGACAGCAGCAGGCACGCAGCTTGGTCATGTCTATACAAGAAGCTGAAAGGCTGGCAGCCTTGGGACATCATGGTGAGCCTGCTTCTGTCTGGTCTGGTGAAAGGCCACCAGAAGGCTGATGGGCTGGGATGGCTGCTTGAAGGTTGTTGTCTCTTGCAGGCTTGAAAGCTGGTGGAGCTTTCCTTGGAGGTTGGGAACTGCAGGAGAGGGAAACACTGCCACACAGTGCAGCTTGGAAGGTGGAGAGTGGCCATGAGGAAGCAGAAATATCACTCCAAGGGTAGGGCTGTGGTACGAGAAGTCATGCAGAAGGAGTCTGAGATGAGTCCATGTCTTTGTGTGTCATGGAACAAAGTGTGAGGGTGGACAGACGTCGGTGAGTGTCTGGAACTGCCAGGGTGAGAGCAAGGTGGGGAAGCGACATGGGTGTCTCCAGCCGGCAGGGAAAAAGAAGCAGCTGTGGGAGAGCGTAGGACACACTGTGGTGGAGATGGCAAAGGGCGCTGGCAAGGCTGGAAGTCACCAAGAGAACCCAAGTCTTTGTCCCCTTGGGCACAGCAATGACACCTCTGCCACCAAGGCCTGTGAGGAGACATGTTGTCCTGAGGCACTGGGGGGGCCTCCTGGCCTCCTTGCACACCCCCAGCGCTGCTGGAATGGTGACTTCAGACATGGTCGGTTTAGTTAGGAGATGTGGAAATTCATGAAAGATGAGGGAGATTAAATGCACAGCCTGAGAGGGAGCACTGAAAAAATGCAAATCGAGTTCTGCTGGTTTGGAAGGTCAATAGCTCTCCGCTTGCTATTCATGCACGTCCAGAAATCTCTTTGTTTTCATCGCATGGGAAAACACTGATGACGTCCCCCAGGGATGTCGTTGGCTGCCTGCAGCTGAGGCTGCAGTTGAAGGATCAGGAAAAGGTAAAGCGGCTGGAGAAGGACAGAAAGGGCATCCATCTGGAAGCTGCCCCCAGCCGGAGACAAGAGGCCGCCGGCCCCTGCGGGTGAGGAAGGGTCCCTGCGAGCAGTCCTCAGCAGGCCAGCTGGCCACCACGCACCGCAGGGTCTGTATGTGGAACCAAAGGTGCGGCACAGCCGTGCAGTGTGTGTGCGGGCGTGTGAGGCTGTGTGTCTGGGAAGCTTGACCATCGTAAGAGCTGAGAGAGGCAGAGACAGAAGCGTCTGAACTGTAACATTCTCCTGGCGGCACCAAGAGTGGGAACTGCGTTGAGTCCTGGGGCCTGGGGGCCGTGTCACCCCTCTGCTGCGTGCGGGCCCCTCCCCGTGCCTGTGCCCCCACAGCCTTTGCCTCACTGGTCTCGCTTTTTTGCTTGCCTGTGCCTCTCTTCGGGCTGTTCTTGTATCCTGCTCCCTGCCCCTGCTCTAGTTTCCAAGCCCCTCTCTTTCTCTGCCGTTCTTCCTGTCCCTTTTGTGTTTCCCCTTGCTCTCCCTCTGTCCCGCTCCCTGCTCCTCTTTTTCTCTTCCTCTGTCTCTGTCCTGAAGCACATTGCTGGTTTTCCCTCTGGAATCTTGGGGGGGTTCCTCATATCCTGGGGTGAAGAGGTGGAGGGGCAGCTCTACGTGTGGGGCAGGGGCTGCGTTAACCCCCCCACCTCCCGCTGCACGAATGGCCGCAGGTAGAAGCAATGTGAAACAAACACCAAACCTTTAATGACTTAAGAAGGAAAGCGAGACGTGGTAGAGGGCTGGGGCTGGAGTGGCTGGGTGCGGGTCGCATGCCACAGGGATTTGTGCTCCCCACCTTCCCTATCAACCCATCAACAGTGGTCGGGGGGGTGTGGGGCACTTCGCTTATCCCCCAGGGTTCGGGATCGCCTGGTGGGCACGTTGTTGCCGTGGCATGCCTTCCTCTTGCTGCTGCCCACGTGCTGCCTGCTGCTACCAGCTGCAGCACCGTCCCCCATCAGCTTTCCCTCGGCCAGGGTTTTTGAGTGTTTGAGCACCTGGCACACCACCATCTTCTTTCTCTTCTTGGGTGGGATATTGTCCCGTGAGGAGGTCTCTTCCATTCTTGGGGTGCCCTCTGGCACGGGGCGCTTCGCCTGCTTTCTGCCCGCCTTCCCTGATCTGGGCACTACCCAGTGGGGGACGATGCCCGGCGGCAGCGGCAAGCGGCTCAAAAGCACGCGGGGCTGCCTGTGCAGTGCCTCCTCCACCAGCTGGGCCTTGCGGGGCGGATGGTGCTGGGGGGCTGCTACGGAGTTCAGCAGAGGACTCTCTGGAGGACCCTCTGGACGATCCTTCACGGGACTCTCCATGGGACTGTCCCCACAAGTCTCTACAGGACAAAGCGGCAGCCAGGCGGGGAGGACCGCTCCCACCCCGCCCTGTGTCCCCTTGGGGTCCATCAAGGGGGACGTTGCCACCCCTAAGAAGGGGTAGGCCTCTCCCAGCATCGCCACCACCACTTGCTCCTCAGGGCAGTCACCCTCTGCCCCGTACTCGGAGAATTGGCAGGGCTGGTTGGGGAAGGCAGTGCTGGTGAGACCGGTGGAGATGTCGAGGGCATCGGGGACGGTGTCCTCGCCCTCCAGGGTGTCGAGCCAGGCGAGCATGTCGGTGATGTCCACGTTGAACTCCTGAAAGTGCTTGTGCTCATCCTGAAAGTGCAGGTTGTCCCCTGCCAGCTCGGGAAAGGCCTCGGCAAAGCTGTGTGGCCCCAGCTCGGGCAGGACCAGGGGCTTCTGCGGGGTGTCCAGGATGGTCACCCCTGCTGACAGAGCGATCAAAACCAGCCAGACCCCATGGCGATGCAAGATTTCCCGGGCATGGGATGCCCGCCCACGGGCTCTGCCACCCCCCAAAACTCACCTTTGGGCTTTGTTCTGGTGTCGGGGCCACTGCCCTTGATGACCACCACATCATTCTCAGAGGCCTCCAGCGGCTTCTCGATGCTGCTGCTCAGGGTGTGGGCCACAGGAAGGCCCTGCCCCCAATGCTGAGCCATGGTGGACAGGGGCTCCTGGTGGGCCACGGCCCATGGCCCCAACCCCATGGGCTGGTGGGGCACCAGCATCCCTGTCACCACCTGCTGTCCCCAGCTGCAGGCACGAGGACAGGGAGCAGCCACAGGGGGAAGTGGCACCCCGTGGGGGATGTGCCCCAGCTGCCCTAGGACACCCAGGGGCCCGCGCACCCCCTGCCAGACGCTGGCCCGCGCCAGCTGGTGGGTGCTGGGCTGGGCCTGGGCAGGCTCGGAGTGCCCCGGCAGCACGCTGGCAGTGACCGGTGACGGCGTGGCGGGGGCGGTGAAGCTCACGCTGGGCACTTGCGATGCCATCAGCAGCCGCAGAGGCAACCTCTCTGCTGGGGGAAGCCAAGAGGGGTGATGGGGGGGATACTGGCGGGCAGAGCCGGCTGGGGGGTTACCCGCAGGGTAGGAGCACCAGGAGGAGCGGGAGCTGCTGCCGTACCTCGATGGCAGGCAGAAACCCGGCAAGACAGGGTGTGGTGCCAGCTGCCAGCTGGCCTTGGAGAGACCACAGGGTCGTCGTGGAAACGCACAATGACATCCTAGAGGCCGTGGGAGCCTGGGGGATGGAATCTGTGCTGTTGCGTCACCGGGCTGATCTGGAGCTGGGCATGTCCCGCAGGGCTGTCAGGATATTGGCACCTGGAAAGAAGAGGATGTAGAGTGGATAGTGGAGATTGCACCTCTAACTGAAAGAATTTTCTTGAAGGTTTTCCACAGCTCTGTAGAAGTGACTTTTATGAGAGCCTTGCATCTTCCTGTTTCTTCACACCATCATGAAACTGATGCTTTT
Source organism: Chroicocephalus ridibundus (assembly GCF_963924245.1). Lineage (NCBI taxonomy): Eukaryota > Metazoa > Chordata > Aves > Charadriiformes > Laridae > Chroicocephalus > Chroicocephalus ridibundus. The sequence continues at coordinate 711,618 of NW_026961708.1, forward strand.
TCTTTATTTTTACCTTTTTGTTTGTTTGTTTCTTTTTTTCTTTCCTTGCCATACCCTTGAATCACCCAGCATTTGGAAAATTGTCCATTTGTTTCTAAGCAAGTAATTTTTTCTTTTCGATGAAATATTTGGAAGGCTTTGAGAAGTGCAGACGTTAGCTCACAGGAGAATTCTGTTCCTGCTGTTGTCTACCCTGGAGGTGGTGAACCTTCCTAGCTATGAAGTTGTCAACTGAAATAACTCCTATGACCAGCAGTCAAAAGCCACGTCCCGTATGCAGTGGGGAGCTGCAGTGCGGAGGAGCTCTGGACAGTCATTTTGGGTGGGGTGAGAGGCAACCCCAGCTTCCTCAAGGTCCTGGTGTTCCTGCTGGAACAACGCTAATTCTTCATTCTCTCCACTTCCTAGCTATCGACAGGAATTGTCCTGAGGATGTAAAGTGCCGCATGGCAGCATTGATCTGTATTTCTCTCTGAGAGCAGCTGTTTCCCTGGTTTCCACCTATGTCCTGCCTTTCAGGGGACCATGTATCAAACCTGTAATGAAGAGTTTTGTTTCCAAGGCTTTCAGATGGTTGTGTCTGTCCAGGACACCTCAGCCTGTGAAGACAAAGTGCTGTCAAGTGTCTTTGTGCTGGAGACAAACTCTTGGCTTCTTTGGGATTTTGATCCCATGCAGCTTCTAGTGCTGAGGACTGAGCACCTTTTTCCAGTGTTTCCAGCCTTTTCTATTGCAGCCAAAAGCTGAGGGAGGGTTTCCAGGGCTTAGTTTGGAGTGACAAGACAAATTGTCCTATGCAAGTAAACATCGCTCACGGAGTGTAGGCATGTGCGAGCCATGAAAACTTGTGTGAAGAGCACAGTGTGCTCGGAGAGCATCCCTCTGTCCTCACTGACAGGAGACACCAGAGCAGATCTGTCGGGGGCGGCTAGCAGAAAAGTACAAGTATGCAAGAAATTCGAGGGCATGCCGACCTTGCAGACCTGAGACAAATAACTCTGAGGAGCCAGGGAACAACTGGCCTTGCAGGTCTGAGATAAATAACCTTGAAGAAGTAGGGAGTAGGCAACAAGTTATCACTGTAGCTTTTAGCACATTCCAAAACTGTAGCTTCTAGCATGTAGCGAAACCGCAAGTAGGAGGGATTATTGTAATGAAACATTTAGAGCTAAGCCAATTAGAAATGATAGAATTTGTGTAATTTATGTAACTGTTAAGTAGCTGTATAAAAAGCTTTCCGACGCGTCTAATAAACCGACATCTTGCTTGCATCAAGCAGCGTCCCGTCTCTCAATCGCGGCACAGATCCAACATATGGGGCCCTGAGACCACAGCGCAGCCTAGAGCAGAGGAAACACCAGCTCCCTCAGCTCCACGGTGCCGTGCCTGACCCCCACGCCACCGCTCCCCGACTCCCTGCTCTCCAAGGAGCACAGCGGCAGCCGTGAGTGGGGAGGGCTGGCTCGGTGGGCGGCAGGGCCGGGGGGCCATGCCGGTGGTGAGGAGGGACGAGGAGCACCCGCCTGTCCTGCTGCCAGTGCCGCACTCAGCACCTCTGCAGGGGGCCCTGCCGAGGGCTGTGTGGGTGTCAGGATGCGCCTTCCTTGTTCCCTCCTGCCCCTTTCTCCATGGAGAGGTCGTTCCTGCATACGGCTCGCTTTTCCGGGCTGTAGCAGTGTTCCTGAGCTCTGCGTCCTTGTGTGTGGGGAGGCTTTGACTCTGCTGGGTGTAGGCAGGACTAACATGGGGCCATGGGGGTTTGCTGGCTTGCTGGGGGCTGAGCTGGGGGTCCCAAAGAGCCCCTGTCTGTGGGGACTGCCTGAGGGCAGGGCAGAAGGCTGCGTACAGGCAGGTGGTGCTGTTGATGGGTGGCTTTGAAAGGGGTCTGGTGGGCACTGCTCCAAGCTGTGATCAAGGGGAGCATGCGGGACTTGCAGCGGCGTCTGTAGCGCTCCGGTGGGATGTGCCCCTCAGGGCCAAGCTGTGGGCTCCTCCAGCGAGTGCTGGTGACACGGTTTCCATCCCCGTGGATGCTGTCTCCTCTGGGGAGGTTGCAGTGGCTGGGACTGCGACGGCGGTGAGTGGCGTGTGCTGGTCCCTGGGTACCCGGGATGCCCCAGAGCTCTACGGTAGCACAGAGCTCGTAGGGAAAACTGAGCGTGGCTGAGCTGTGTGGGACCAGAGATCCCCTGGCCCCTGTACTGCCTCCATCTCTCCTGGGCGTCCTGGTTGGAGGACGACACTGGGTTTGTTCCCAACATCCTAGCTTCTCCTCTCCTGCTCCCGGTCACCAAGGAGGCTTTTGCATGTTGTGCATTATTCAGAACGACACGATCCAGGATTTTGCCACCAGCGGCAACATGATGAAGCCAGTGGCCTTCATGCAAGACCTCAAGAGTAAGGATGGCTGCCCTCCCCTCCCCTCCTGTAGCCGTGCAAGAGAGCTCGTAGGGAAAACTGAGCATGAGGTACGGATGGCCCAACTCTCTACCCCTCTGTGACACAGCTCTGGGCTGCTGTTGTCTGCTTTCTCCCTTCTCCTGACACCTCCAGCCCAGCATAGCTGTGGTCCTCTGGTCCTGTCCCCAAATCCTGAGGCAGCTATGGCTTTGGATGGGGTTCCCCGCCATCCCGGGAAGCCTGCATTGCCTCTGTCTGCAGTGTCCCGCTCTGAGCTCCGGGTAGGAGTTTCTGCTCTTTCTGGAGGAAGGTGCACATCAGAGCCTGGTGCCCCCCCTTGAGCTCTGGCACTGGCAGAGCCGACTGGCAGAGGCTGCGACTTCCCGCTGCTCCTGGAGCACACGCTAATGGAGACTGGCAGGGAACAGTGGATCAGAATTTTCCTACTACGGACCCGGGCTGGGACCCAAATCAACCGGGACCCCGGGGACTCTTAACCACGTATCAGAGATGCTTGTTATTTGAAATGAGACATGCTATGCCAAAAGCCATTATTTGAGGTTAAACAAGAACCAAATGAATCACCACCTGCATTTATGGAACAATTAAAGAATACTGCTAGGAAGTACACGAACTTGGACCCCAAGAAGTCGGAGGAGGCTGTGCGATTGGCCTCTATTTTTATGGGACAATCTGCCCCAGATATACGAATGAAACACCAAAATTTAGAAGGAGCAGATTCGAGGGACTTGGGAACACTGCTGTAAGTAGCTTGGACCATCTAGAATAACAGAGAAAAGGAGAGGGAGAATCAAAGAGAAGGGAGATTAATTGCCGCGTAGACCGGAGCTGCTGCGGGAAGAATGAACGGTGCCCGGGGAAGTAGAGGAGGCTACAGAGGAATTGGGAGGGAACTCGTTTAGCAGAAGATCAGGGCGCGATCTGCAAAGAGCGAGGACATTGGAAAAACGCGTGCCCTAGAGTCAGGAACCAAGGCTCGATCCTGCAGCCTGTCAAGGTGATGGGTTTAGGTGATGGTTTAGGCAAGTGCTGCCAAACGGGTAGTAATAAGTCACCTATGTAAACAAATCAGTAGCAGGCATGCATCGAGGATTGCTAAAGAGGAAAGTTCATCGGGAGGGCAACTGACAAAGAGGAAGATACGACCACCAGATGAAGTATATGGCCACCAGAGTGACTGCAATTCCTGAAAATGGATACTAGGTGGAAGCAAAGACCGCGGAATAACTTGCCTCATGCTTGTGCAATTGGTTCTGGGAGTGGGCGTGCTTATGTTAATGCTTTAGGGAAAACGAATGACTAGGTAACAGTTTTGTAAATCTAAACCGCTCAGAATAAGATCGTTGTGGGAGCACTTACGGTGGAGAATCCCCAGTGGGACCCCAGCGCTGCTAATAAAGACTACCTGCTCTACAGGACACTCAGCGTGAAGAACTTCCTCCTCACGGCTAATCCAGACCTGCCCCGCTCTAGTTTAAAGCCATCGTCCCTCGTCCTATGGCTCCGTGCCCTCGAAAACAGCCCCCCCCAGCTCTCCTGGAGCCCCTTTAGGGACTGGAAGGGGCTCGAAGGTCTCCCCAGGGCCTTCTCTTCTCCAGGCCGAACACCCCCAGCTCTCTCAGCCTGTCTTCCTAGGAGAGGGGCTCCCGCCCTCGGATCACCTCCGTGGCCCATCTCGTAAAGCACTGCCACATTCACCGCTGACTTTGATAAATCGCTGGGTTACGTTCATAAAACATGCCCCCAGCCCCCACAGGACCCTTCACCCACCCAAAACGCTGGGGTACCCCCCAAGTAGGGCCACCCTTCGATCTATGGGACACCCCCCTCATGTACGGCTGCCCCCAATTGTGCCCCCCCCCTAAATTTTGGGATCCCCCAAATTTGTCCCTCACCCCCCAATTGCAATCCCCAAATCAATGGGACTCTCCCCATAGGCCCCCCCATCTATGCCCCCCTCCAAATGTGGGGACGCCCCCCCTCTTGCTGTGCTCGCTCTGCTGCCCTGCGCCGCCTCCCACCCCTCCCCCACCCCTTCAGGGGACCCAGGCGTCCGGGTGCCCCCACCCAGGGAGGGGGGAGTGTGGATGGAGGGGGTGCCCGGACGCCTGGGTCCCTCCAGGACACACACCCCCACCCCACCCCCAGGGCTTGTGTGTGCCTCAGTTTCCCTTGGGGGGAGGGGAGGAGTCACTCCCCGGATGCCTGGGTCCCCTCTGGACGCCTGGGTCCCCTCCTCCTCATGCCCCCCTGGGTACCATCACATCCCCGGGCACCCACAGCCCCCACAGTGTCCCCCCACGTCCTCTCAACCCCCCTGGGTCCCCCTCAGCACCCCAGTGTCCCCTCAGCCCTCCAGAGCCCCCCACTAATGTGCCCTCAGCCCCCACCGTGTCCCATTAAACTCATTCTGGGTCCCCTCAGCCCCCCACAATGTCCCCTTCAGCCCCCACATGCTCCTTCAGTCCCCCCAAATGTCACCTCAGCCCCTGCTGGGTTCCCTTAGACCCCCCTCAATGCCTCCTCAGTCCCCCCATAGCCCCCCCAAAGGGCCTCTGAGACCCATATGTCCCCTTACACCTCACCAATGTCCCTTCAGCCCCATGGTGGGGATTAGCCCCCCCACCTGGGTCCCCCCAGGACACACACCCCCCACCTCCCCTACACAGCAGGACCCCCAGGAGGTATTGGGGGGGGCACTCCTATTGACACACACATCCCCCCCCAAGTAATTAACAGCTGCTTTCAACTGGGGGGGCAGAGGAGTATGGTCAAGCTTGGTGGAGGGAGCCCAGGTGTCTGGGCCCTCCCCTTCCCCAGCAGCTGGAGAGGACCCCGGCGTCTGGAGGGGGGAGGACGGCGACCCCCACCCCGCCTTTGCGTTTGCGCTCACTTGGGTTCATCTCCCCCCGTGCACACCGTGTCCGTGCTTAAGTCTCCTCTTTACGAGGCAAAGACGGACTTCTGAGCCAGGCATTTGGTGGCCCTTCTCGGGGGCACAAACTGCCTCTCTGAGCCGGGGGGAGCCCCACGCTGCCAACGGTGGCTGCAAGGGGCTGGGCTGTGACCACCACCATGGGGCACCTTCCCCGCTGTGGCCAGCCAACAAAGGCACAGACCAGACCCTGCTCTGCCGCTCCTTCACCCCTCTCCCCGGAGGTGTGGGTGTGCGAGGACACTGCTCTGTGCCTACACCCTTCACACACACGCACACACTTTGGCTCTTCCCTGGTGTTTTCCTCGCCGGGGCACTTTCTAGAGCATGTTCTGGAGAGCAACTCTGGCAGAAGGCGGAAGCCTTCAGGCGCTGAGCAAAGGAAATCCCATTTCATGATGGAAATTCTCTTCTGGAGTCCAGCTCTGTCACAGAAGGACCCAGCGCCTGTTGCTGCCGTGCAGCAGGACTGTCGGCAAGCTAAAAGAGCGCTCAAGCCTTAAACTAACAGAAGGGCTCAGACGGAGAGCGTGGAGGAGGAAAGAGCAAATTTGGAAAGAGCAAGGGGCATCCTCCTTGGCCACGGGGCTGTGCTTGGGACTCTTTTCCTGTCCTCCTCTGGAGACAGGCACTGCCCCTGCAGCTCCGTAGAAGGCCTCAGAGGAAGCATTTTGGACAGACAAGTCAGTGCAGGGTAATTTATTTTACTGAAATGCACAAAGATTATGGCTTCTCAAAGTTTCTGGGTCATACAAGACTGGTAGGGACCGATGTAGAAGTGGTACGACTAATGACGTTTGGGTTTGGAAATCATTATCACAAGTAGAAAAAAAATGGAATAAAAACAAGACAGGATTAAAGCAAACAACAAAAATATCCCAGGAAAAATGGCAGGAAATAGGCTGTGCCAATAAGGAGTTACATTAGGAGTAATTTGCAGAAGAAGATAGACGGTTTATTTCTTCCGAAAAAAGTCAGAAGAGCCCCATCTCTAGGGCAGGTGGGTAAGCCATCCTGCTTGGGGAAGCACATCAGGGCACATCAGATCACATCAGTGATCTCCACATTTACATTTCCTCCTGTACCAAGTGTCTCCAAGTTCCTGCTTCTCCAGCCCCCGGGGACAGGACCCTTGACAGCTCGTTCCCTCCGTGGTCCCTCCAGTGAGGGACTTCAGCAGGGCCTGCTAAACACCCTCAGAAAGCTGGAGGTTTGCTTCTGACTTGGACTTCTCTCAAGGCTGGCTCAGTCTTTAGAGATCTGCGGTTCGGGAATTTGGCACCTGAGGGCTCATTACCACAAAAACAGCAGAGGTGGTGTGGTTTAACCCCAGCCGGCAGCCAGGGCCATGCAGCTGCTGGTGCAATTCGGTACCTTTCCGAGCAGCGATAGTGGGTACCCACCCCCCGGCTAACCCCATTTCTACCCTGAGCATGACATCTGTGGTACGGGATTTTCCATTGGCCATTCCATCGTTCTGTCTAGGCTCCTTTCAGCTTCTATGGGAAGAGTGTCAGGCACCAGTATAGGTTAGGGGTGGACCTGCTGGAAAGCAGCTGAAGAAAAGGATCTGGGGGTCTTGGTAGACGGTAAATTATCCATGAGCCAGCAATGTGCCCTTGTCGCCAAGAAGGCCAATGGAATTGTGGGCTGCACAGGGAAGAGTGTGGCCAGCAGGTCAAGGGAGGTCATTCTCCCCAGTGTGGCCTTGTGGCACAGAAGATCAACAGCTTCCTGGGGTGCATTAGGAATAGCATTCCCAGCAGGATGAGGATGGTGAGCCTTCCTCTTTCCTCAGCGCTGGTAACACCACTTCTGCAGTGCCGTGTCCAGTGCTGGACTCCCCAGAACAGGAGGGTCATGGGCTTAGAGGAGTGTGTCCGATGAAGAGCCACAAAGATGGTTAATGGACCGGAGCACCCTTCACGTGAATCGAGGCTGAGCGAGCTGGGACTGTTCAGCCTAGAGAAGAGCTGGCTCCAAGAGGGTTCTTGTCAAAGTCCATCAATATCTGATGGGAGGACATGGAGAAGAGGGAGTCAGGCTCTCAGGGATACCCAGCAACAAGACAAGAGGCCATGGGCACAAACTGAAAGACATGACATTTCATCTGAACGTAAGAAAACACTTCTTGACTGTGGGTGGCTGATCACGGGAACTGGTTGCCCAGAGAGATTGTGGTGTCTCCCTCCGTGGAGATATTCAGTCCCAGTCCTGGACAACCTGCCCCAGGTGGCCAAGCTCGCTTAACAAGAGATTGGACTAGGCTGTCTACGCAGGCCTCTTCCAACACTCCTTACTCTGTGATTCTGGAATGCCCGGCAGTATTTCTGAGAAATTTTCTGTGGTATCCCTGTGCTAGTTGGACTCCTGGTGCCTCGTGCCCATCCTCCTTTTGAGGATGAACTCAGTCACTGTGTAATCCTGAGGACAGGGTTGACCAGGGATTACAAATGTCAGCAAATCCTCAACACGCACCAGTGTTCACTACCCTCGCACCCACCGTCCATTCTCTCCCCCTACAGGGGTATGGCGTGGAAGTGACCTCTGGAGGTCTCGAGCATCATGGTCTGCCCTGAGCAGGGAGAACTTTACGGTTAGGTCAGATTGGGCAGTGCTTTCTCCTGATCTAGCGCTGATCCACTGTCATGGCGATTTCCCCCTTCCCCTCCACCCCTAAAACTCTTTAGAAAAGCTCCTTTCTGCCTCTCTTTGTCTTGTCCTCATTGTCTTTTATCCTTTCCACCCCCCATCCCAGGGGCCATGGGGCTCAAGAGAGAAGACCTCCAGCAGCTCCTCTGCACAACTGGTCAGGGAGTAACACAGCCAGTGGTTCTCCTGAGAGAGGAGGCACCACGAGCTGCAGTGCAGGGCACCGACACGTGGCACTGGGTGCGCAGTTCCCAGCAGGTAGTGCCAGTGGCTGAAGCCTCCAAGGGACACCTGGCTCCACAAGCAGCGTTGAGTCCTTTAGTGACCGTGGAGAGCTGCTCTGGTGGGGAGTGGTGGGGCTGGCACTGCCCAGTCTCAGCTGTGTTCCAGCTGCTGGTTTCCAGTCGCACCTGCTCTGTGGTTTGCAGGGGTCTGGGCATGGACAGGGCAGGGCAGGACAGCCTGTCCTACTGATACAGCCACTGAGCCCAGCAGGAGGATGGAGATGGTCACGTTGAAATGTGATCAGCGCTGCCCACGGCCGTGGTGAAAGGTGAGGGCTGGAAATGGCTGGTATGGGGACATGGGTCTTGAATGAAGCTCCTGTAGAAGGTTTTCCTGTCTGTTCATGCGGGCATCAAGCCAGGCTGTCTTTTTGCATTGAGGGACTTTTCTTGAGGGTCCATGGGCATATAGGGATGGTCTGCAGTTTCCCAGGTTCTCCTCCACATGCTGCCTTTTCCTGTGGGGAACACAAAGGCTTCTAGCCCTGCAGATGACCCGGGAGAGGCCTTGTCCACTCTGTGCTCACAGCTGGACTCCTGTCTTCCAGCTCAGCCCTGGCTGAGTAGCCTTGTTTGGAGGTGACTTTTGGGATAGGGACTGGCAGACTGGGCAAGAGAGGCTGTCTCCAGGTCATGGAGTGGTCCAGCAGGGACTGAAGGACAGCAGTGAAATGAAGTGGCTTCTGGGTGTATTCTTCCTTCAGTGCAAGCCCTGACACAGGGTCACAGCCTCCCTTTTGGTGCCACCCTTCAGGAGGGATGATGGTGAGCGGGGGACACCCATCCTTCAGCTACTCCCCAAGCCTGCTAGTGTACCAGGACAGCGTGCACTGCTGATGCTGCACCACGAGCATGCTTTAGGGTAACCAAACCCTTGGCACTGCCTTGGATTAGCTGAGCACCAGCATTCTTCTCTGTGAGGAAATTCTCAGCCTGGATCCGCTCCTGTCTGACCTCTCCCCATCCCTCCTCTGATCCTCACACCTCCTGCTGCTCCTGCTCTCCTCCCCGTGTTCCCTGCAGGGCCTGGAGCTGGTGGTGCCACTCTGCAGCAAAAGGGGGTTGTGGTGCCCTGGGCCATGGCGTAACTCCATGCTGGTCAGGCTGGGAAGCAGCTCTGGGTAGACGGGAGCACTTCGCAGAGGTCTGCAGCTGTGGAAGGAGCACAAAGCATTCCCTCTGACTCCGGATGTTGGCCAGGGAGCATGTTGACCCACCCATGTTCTTTTACTAAGGAAGACGTTAATCGCCCAGCAGTGTGCTTGTCTTGGTCTTTCTGGCTCCCCACTGCCTCTCCTGGTCTTGGCAGAGACCTTGTCTGCTTGTGGATACTTAAATACAGTGCTTCACCTTTGGATAACATCACTTGGACAGTCTCTTGTTCTGTCAGGCCCACCTCAGGAACATGGCTCCTGTACATGCCCTCTGCTCTCCTGGGGGCTCCGGGTTCCCTTCCAGAAAGCCGGGCAGCTACCGTTCAGCTCTGCTGCAAGTGGAACAGCCCTGAGCAGGCAATTCAGAGCCCGTTCCCCATCCCCAGGGCACTGGGCACCCACGTGACGCAGCTGAGTCCATCCCTCATTCCCTCTGACCCTTCCCATGAGCCCATGGAGAAGCAAGCGCTGCAGCAGCCCATGGAGAGGGAAGTTCCTGGAACCTATTCCTGACTTCAGCCAGAAGAAGAAGCCAACCTCCAGGCGCTGCACTGGGGAGACACCCTTTATTACGGAGCTGCGCCACGGGCAGACAGGTCTGCTACTGCGACGACACATTTACCTAAAGCCTCGGGCTTAAAGGGCAAAGCGGGATCATGGCTCTGGAGATATGGACTGAATTCAAACATTCTGTATGAGTCCGATCATCATAGATGCCAAACCAAATAAAGTACAAGCCTGTCCTGGCCCAAATTCGGAACGCCCTGTGAGGAGAGACGGGCAGCTTACTGCTGCTGAAGGTGAACCCATTGAATCAGTTTGCTCAGGGCATCCTTCAGCTCCTGGTTCCTCATGCTGTAGATGAGGGGGTTCACTGCTGCAGGCACCACCGAGTAGAGAACTGCCACCACCAGGTCCAGAGCTGGGGAAGAGACGGAGGGGGGCTTCAGGTAGGCAATCATACAACTGCTAATGAACAGGGAGACGACGGCCAGGTGAGGGAGGCACATGGAAAAGGCTTTGTGCCGTCCCTGCTCAGAGGGGATCCTCAGCACGGCCCTGAAGATCTGCACGTAGGACAGCACAATGAAAACAAAACATCCAAAAGCAAAGGCAAGACTAAACACAAGAAGCCCAGATTCCCTCAGGTAGTCATCTGAACAGGAGAGCTTGAGGATCTGGGATATTTCGCAGAAGAACTGGTTTATGGCATTGCCTTGGCAGAGGGGTAGGGAAAATGTACTGGCCGTGTGCAGCAGAGCGTGGAGCAAACCACTGCCCCAGGCAGCTGCTGCCATGTGGACACAAGCTCTGCTGCCCAGGAGGGTCCCGTAGCGCAGGGGTCTGCAGATGGCAACGTAGCGGTCATAGGCCATGACGGTGAGAAGGGAATACTCTGCACCATAAAAGAAGAATCGAAAAAAGACCTGGGCAGCACATCCTGAGTAGGAGATTGCCTTGGTGTCCCAGAGGGAGTTGACCATGGATTGAGGGACTGTGGTGGAGATAGAGCCGATATCATGAACAGAGAGGTTGAGGAGGAAGAAGTACATGGGGGTGTGGAGGCGGTGGTCGCAGGCTACAGCTGTGGTGATGAGGATGTTGCCCAGGAGGGCAGCCAGGTAAATGGCCAGGAAGAGCCAGAAGTGCAAGAGCTGCAGCTCCCGCGTCTCTGTGAACGCGTCTCTGTTCTCAAGCCATTCTCCACACAATCTGTATTTGTGCCTGGGATTGCCATGACCCAGGTGCAGGACCTTGCACTTGGCCTGGTTGAACTTCATGAGGTTCGCCCAGGCCCAACTCTCAAGCCTGTCGAGGTCCCTCTGGATGGCATCCCTTCCCTCCAGCAAATCGACCGTGCCACACAGCTTGGTGTTGTCAGCAAACTTGCTGAGGGTGCACTCAATCCCACAGTCCATGTTGCCGACAAAGATGTTGAACAGCACTGGTCCCAGTACTGACCCCTGAGGAACACCACTCCTCACTGGTTTCCACGTGGACAATGAGCCGTTGACCGCAACCCTTTGAGTGCGGCCATCTAGCTAGTTCCTTATCCGCCAAGCGATCCATCCATCAAATCCATGCCTTTCCAATTTAGAGACCAGGATGTCATGCGGGACAGTGTCAAACACTTTGCATAGGTCCAGGTAGATGACATGGGTTGCTCTCCCCTTATCTACCAATGCTGTGGCAACATCGTAGGAGGCAAACAAATTTGTCAGGCACGATTTGCCTTTGGTGAAGCCATGTTGGCTGTCACTAATCACCTCCTTATCTTCCATGTGCCTTAGCAGAGATTCCAGGAGGATCTGCTTTTTTTTGGATGCAGTTGGCCACACATTGTCAGGTCATGCCCATCTTTTCATCCACGAGTACATTCAAGCCCTTCTCCGCAGGGCTGCTCTCAATCCCTCATCCCCAACCTGTACTGGTACCGGGGGTTGCCCCAAACCAGGTGCAGGACCCTGCACTTGGCCTTATTGAACTTGCACTTGTTGAATTGCACATGGCCCCACTTCCTGAGCTTGTCCAGGCCCCTCTGGATGGCATCCTGTCCCCCAGGTGTGTCAGCTGCACCACTACACTTGGTGTCATCCGCAAACTTGCTGAGAGTGCACTCGATCCCACTGTCTATGTCGTTGATGAAGGTATTAAACAGTACTGCTCACAATATGGACCCCTGAGGGACACCACTTGTCACTGATCTCCATCCATGTCCATTGACTCTGGTGAGAGCTTCGGCAAGGCGTGACACCTATCTTTTGCACACCCAAACCAAGGGACAGGGAATCCCACCTCCTGTAGGTCTGTGGCGTGAACTGGAGGGAGATGAACCTGAGAGCCTGCAGACCTGTAAGCAAAGTTAGACCTCTGCATTGGCTCATTCACATCACGGCCCTCCGTGGGGAAACAAAGCCCTCCTCTCACTGCCTAGTATTTGGGGAGGAATAGGGGTTTTCAGAGGGAGCGCTTGTCACCTCTCTTAGTTAACCAAGCTCTGAAAGGCCACATCACATGGCTGGACTGCACCGCTCTCCCCACAGATGACAGAGATGATGCAGGTGTTTACTTCAGCCTCCTTCCAAGAAGGTTCCCCAGGAGGGGCCCTGCTGCTTTGTCAGCGCTGGAGACCAGGGAGCATCTCGGGGGAGACTGTGGGGCAAAGAAAGTCACACCTTCAGCTGCACTTGTGCTCCTGGGCTGGCACAAGCTCCTGGGACCGAGCAAGTTCATGGCAACGGATGCTTGGCCCCTGTAGAAAGAGAGCTCAGGCCAGGAGCAGCTCCTCTGCAAAGAGCAGCAGGGCTCAGGGCAGTGACAAGATGTGATGGGCAACCAGGAGAGAAATTAAAGGCAGCCTGGAGTGGGAGGACAGAGGGCGGGCTCACAGAGGGGGAAATCTTCCCAGTCCTGGACACAGTAAGTCTCTGGCTGCAGGTCGGTGCAGCTGATGTTCCCAGAGAGGTCTTCCAAAGCTGCCACATCTGACAGCCATGGGATCTGTCAGGATGGCTCTCACTGCTTCTCAGGGGTGATTGAGAAGGGGGAACTGCCCATGGCACTGCAGGGAGAAGTTCTGGGTGGAAGCAGCAACTCCTGACGGGGCTGGGTCTTTACTCCATCTGGAGAGTATTATGTGGGATAAGGATCATAAAATCATAGAATCATAGAATCGTTAGGGTGGGAAGGGACCTTAAAGATGATCTAGTTCCAACCCCCCTGCCATGGGCGGGGACACCTCCCACTAGAGCAGGTTGCTCAGAGATGGTCACAGCTCTAGCTCACCACAGGGACATTTTGAGATGGGGAATTTTCCAGGGGAAAGTTTAGTCACCAGGTACCAGAAAGATCTTTCCTGCCTCTGAATTGCTTTGATTGGGTTTCTTTTGTTTGCTTTTTTTTTTTCAGTTTTCCCCCATTGTCAACAGGGAGATGGAAAGAGTTTTGGGCGTTTAGATTTGGGAGTGAGACCCCTAAAATGTTACTCTGAATGATCAAGAGGGGTTTGAGGGCCCTCAGGAAGTCTCCTCACCTGCCACTGCTCCCCCAGCCTACAGGCAGCACCACCATCTCCTTGGCAGTTGCCATCATTCCCATCAGGGCTCTTCTGAAGTGCTCCTCAGCAGCTGCAAACACAGAGGTTCTCCGGAAAAGCGTCAAGCCCTGGGAGGTTTCTGGAGGGCAGAGGTGAGCACGCAGAGGGTGGGATGGGGTCTGTGAGCACAGATACAGAGAAAGAGCTCTGCTCTTCTGTAGTAGGAGACGGGATCCAGACAATTCCCTTCCAGCGTCTCCAGTGCAGACGCCTGCCTCTAAGCATGCCCCGTTGTCTCCTCTCCCACCCAACAGAGTCCTCTACCCTCAAGGCCATGGGGTCTAAGGCATGTGTCATCTCTGCAGCCAGATCTCCAGCAGAAGAGAGTTGCATCTCTGCCACAACATGCCCTTTTCCTGCTGCATGACAAAGGGGCTGAGAGCAACTGGCCGGCAATGTCGCCACTGGAAGGTGGTGCACACACCTAGGTAAGGGGAAGGCCTTCCTGACAGGCTGCCTGCCTCTCTCTGTCTCTCCAAGCCGCCTTTGGTAGGAGGAACGTGGTGATGATCCTTGTTTCTCCATCTCTCACTGTTGCTCTTGTCCCTCTTTTCAAGACCCCTGGGGATAAAGGGCAGGGTGCGGGGGGTTCCCCTGCAGTTCAGGCTCTGAGGGTCCTTCCGTGGAGCTGCCTTTATGGCAATGAGGTGTCCATTCCTGGAGCTGTGGCAGTGCAGTGAGTGTGCTTGGGGAATAAGCCCGCTCTCTTTTAAGGAGACCCCACCTTTAGGACACCTGACTGTCCCCCAGCATGTCCTGGCAGGCTGCGGACAGTGCTCCAGAAGAGCACGGCTCTCCTGGAAGCTCCTTCTGGTAGGCGACAGTCCCTGGTTTCCACATCTGAGTCAGGCGCCTTTTCACATCCTCCCTGCCACTCTCCCTAGCCCGGCTGAGAAAGAGACAGCACTTTGGAGATTTGCCCTCTGAAACTGGACTCTCCTGTTCTTAGCAGAGTCCTGAGTCCTTTGCAGAGTGACCTCTGAGTGCAGTCGTCCTCTAGCTGGGAGAGGTGGAAGCACAGGGCAGCTGCGGGCAAGACCAAGGAGCACGCTCCCTCTCAGGAGTCTGCACGAGGTTACAGGGAGCTCTTTTGGCCTCGAGTGGCTTGGCAGTGTTTACCCTGAGAGATGAGGGAAAGCCGAGAATTTCTGCCGTTGCAATGAAGACAAGAGGCAGGCAGCTGAAAAGTAAATGAGTCTGTACTTGGAGAGTCTAAACTCACCTGCTCCCCCTCATTTCCTGCAGAACAGGCAGTGAAACTGCTGAACCTTCACCGCTCAAAAAACGCATGCGTCGGAGCATGCATTTACACGCAAGCATGTCTTGGACTGTGTTATTCATTGAGTGCTTGGAGAAATGGTGCATGTGGTGCATTGACATAAGGACAGGGATAAAGCCCTCTGCAATGGGCCACGTCACCTCTGCCTGCTCCCTTTCCTTGCCTTGAGAGAGAGCTGACAGTGACATGACTGAAATCTTGGAAAGGAGGAAGAGTAG
Source organism: Chroicocephalus ridibundus (assembly GCF_963924245.1). Lineage (NCBI taxonomy): Eukaryota > Metazoa > Chordata > Aves > Charadriiformes > Laridae > Chroicocephalus > Chroicocephalus ridibundus. The sequence continues at coordinate 726,657 of NW_026961708.1, forward strand.
GAGGATATGAATGCTGTCCTCTTGCCTCCAGGAAGCAGCTGGGCATGGTCCTTATTTCACCTCTCATGATGGTCACTGGGAATACACCCGCTGGGTAACAAGACTAAGTACTCCTCACCCAGCTCAGGGCGTCCTGCCCTTGGAACAGCAACCAAATGGCTTTTGCCAGCTCTGTGTTAACCCTGCTGCAGAGCCGGAGCAACGCCTCTGAACCCATGGGCAGAGGACCCTGATCCTCACGGCGCACCTCTTCAGCACAAACTGGAGTTTAAGCTGGAGACCTGATGGAAGGTCCCCCAGAGAACTCAGAAGGCACTGTGGGGAGTTTTGTTGTCAAATGCAACGGGCTTTGTTCAAACAAGTCTCTGAGCTTGTCTTTTCCTCCTCGGACAGTCACCCATCCCTGGAAGGACCAAATGTCCAACGTCAGCTGCACCATCGAGTTCGTTCTCCTGGCATTTGCAGACACACGGGAGCTGCAGCTCTTGCACTTCGGGCTCTTCCTGGCCATCTACCTGGCTGCCCTCCTGGGCAACGGCCTCATCATCGGCGCTGTAGCCTGTGACCACCACCTCCACACCCCCATGTACTTCTTCCTCCTCAACCTCTCCCTCCTTGATCTGGGCTCCATCTCCACCACTGTCCCCAAATCCATGGCCAACTCCCTCTGGGACACCAGGGTTATTTCCTACTGTAGATGCGCTGCCCAGGTCTTTTGGTTTCTCTTCTTTGTTTCTTCAGAATACTATCTTCTCACCGTCATGGCCTATGACCGCTACGTTGCCATCTGCAAACCCCTGCACTACGGGACCCTCATGGACAGCCGAGCTTGCATCAAAATGGCAGCAGCTGCCTGGGGTGGTGGTTTCCTCAACGCGGTGATTCACACTGGAAACACATTTTCACTACCCCTCTGCCAAGGCAATGCTGTGGGCCAGTTCTTCTGTGAAATCCCCCAGCTCCTCAAGCTCTCCTGCTCGGACTCCTATGTCAGGAAAGCTGGGTTTACTGTGGTCAGTCTTTGTGTAGCTTGCGGGTGTTTTCTGTTCCTTGTCCTGTCCTATGTGCAGATCTTCAGGGCCGTGCTGAGGATCCCCTCTGAGCAGGGGCGGCACAAAGCCTTTTCCACGTGCCTCCCTCACCTGGCCGTGGTCTCCCTGTTTGCCATCTCTGCCATGTTTGCCTACCTGAAGCCTCCCTCCATCTCGTCCCCTTCCCTAGATCTGGTGGTGGCTGTTCTGTATGCAGTGGTGCCTCCAGCAGTGAACCCCCTCATCTACAGCATGAGGAACCAGGAGCTCAAGGAGGCACTAAAGAGACTCATCCACTGTCTGCTGTTGCAGCAGGAATAAGCTGCCCTTCTCTCTTTACAGGCAATTCTGAGTTTCTCTCAGGCCAGGCTTGGTGATTTGGTCCTTTTCTTCTGCGCTTGAACACTATCTTTGTAAACAAGTTTTAGGAATCACCACACTTCTCCAGAGGCAAGAGCCTGGTCTGTCTGACCCAGAGGCCTTCTGGAAACGGTGCCCCAGGAGCAGGATGTTTGTGCCGCCCTGGGGAGTGGGGCGCATAAGGCATTCAAGGGGGAGGCTGTTATCCTAGGGACCAAAGGTGTGAAAAAGAGAGTGATTGGCCTCCACTTCCTCACGCCATTGGTGCTCTCCAGGCTTGGGGCTGGTGGGGTGGAAAACGCCCCCTCTCTTCTGCCCCAGGAGCTGCTGTGCCCATGAGAGAAGCTCAGGCCCGGTGTCACAACTACAGGTCTCATTTCTAAGAAGGAATCCTGGACTTTGCTACTGAAAAATAGGAAAAACCCTTCTTTGCCTGCGTGCAGTCAGTTCTCTAAGGAAGGCGGGTGGAGGTTCATGAGAGAAAGCGCAGGGCTGGGCAGGGAAGGACAAGGTTGTCCCTATGGTCTCAGACCTCAAGGGACTGCTTCTCCTGCCGGTCTCAAACTCCTTAGGAGGCACACTGGAGCAACATCAACCGGAGAATGCTGCTACCATCTCTTATCGAAACTGAAAAGGAATAAAATATATCCGTGAGAATAAAAAATAATTTTTTGTGACGTGCTCTTTGAAATCTTCGTCTGTCAGCAAGAAGTGCCTTCAAGGCACCATGATGGAGAAATTCCCCAACCCCTGTTCAGGAACCCAAGGTGCTAAAGTGCCCATACACTAATGCACACGGTGAGTTAGAGAGCTGTGGGTAGTTGCAGGGCTATGACCTTCCTGGTGTCATGGAGACATGGTGTGGTTACTCCCTGGACTGGAGGGTTGCAACGGAAGGACACAGGCTCTTTCAGGACAGGCTGGAAAGTCGAGGAGGGGCAGTTGCCCTTTATGTGAGAGAGCAGCTGGAGGGCCTGGACGTCTGCCTTGTGATGGGTGAGGAGCCAACTGAGAGCTTATGGGTTAGCATTAAGAGGAGGTCTAGCTGGTCTCCAGACACGCTTTCCAAACCCAACTTGTACTTACCCACTATCCTGATTATATATACAAATATAGAAAATATGTATGTATACTTCTTTTCTTCCCTTAATCTCATTTGCAATTTCCCTTCCTGCTTCTTGTCCTTGCCGTCTCTTGTCCTGTCCATTCTGTCATGATCCCTGGCCAGATCATCAGCCCCACTCGGACCAAGGACCAGGGTCACAACGTGGTCTCCAAGCAGAGCCCGTCTGGGATCTCGGGGCCACGCAGGCACACCACGGCGGCCAGGTCCAGGCAGAGACACAGACTTGCAGAAGGACTGTGGGAGTGGTTGTGAGCTGGCACCAGGGCAGAGCTGGGGGCCATGGGGGTCAGCAGAGAAGAGCTCCAGCAGCTCCCCTTCACACCCAGCGGTGCTCCTGAGAGACGACGGTCACATAGGAGGGGAGGCACTGTGAGGTGCGGTGCAGGAATCCACGCTGGCCACTGTGTCTTGTGGCTCCTGGCAGGTAGTGCCAGCGGCTGCTGGCTCCAAGAGACTCCCAACCCCGGGAGTAGCAGTGAGTCCCCTTCCGACATTTGGGAGCTGCTGGGGCTTCAGAAGGTCTGCTGGCAGAGCTGGGGGTCGTGGTGCCCACCCTACGCTTCCAACCCATGGTGCCTCTTGGAATCCCAGAGCCACCGCAGTGACTGGGGGAACAGCCGTGCCTGGCTGGTGTTTAGGGATTTTGGGATGTCCTGGCAGTGTGGCTCCTGTACACGTCCTCATCCCTGCACCAGCACAGCCCCGCTGCCCCACATGTGGCCCCACAGTCAACGTGTGAAGGCACCACACTGTGCAGGGTGCATTCAGGGGTGGGGAAACGTCCCCCTGACGTGATGTGCACAACAGATCTTGGTGCGCAGGAGTTTGCAGACAGCCCAAGTCCGGGATCTGCCAGGGTCTGGGAATGTGTGAGCCTGGGGACGGCTGTATCTTCCCCCAGTATCGATAGGGCTGGCCACATTGTAAACCCCCCCAAATTCCAACCAATTACTGTAAAGCTTTGCAGGGTCTGGGGTTTTTGTTTCCTACTGTTGCGTGGTGGGGAGAGAGAACACTATGGAAAAGGAGCTCTCAAGTTTGAACAAGTCACTGAGATTCCTGGACTGTAACTTTGAGTGACCAGTAGATCTGCTAGGAGCCTCCTAAAGGGCCTTCATCCTCTCTTCTGCCTATGGACAGCACCAGCATCACCTTTGCTGGACCCCTCAGTGTTGTGCTGACCTGCCCTTTTCCACCTGTGAGCATGAACATGTCCCAGCCCGTGCCCTGCCAACAGGCAGGTTTCTGCAGAGCAAAGAGGAGTGCAGAGAGGTTGGGATGGGGGCTGTGAGCACCGACAGGGCAAAGGCATGGGACAGGGGAACAAAACCCAGAAATGTTGTGGGAGGGAGAATTCAGAAAAGCCCTCCAATGCAGACCCCTTCCTCCAAGCAAACGCCCTTGCCTCTCTCCCACCCAGCAGAGCCTCTGCCCTCAGGGCTGTGGGGTCCAAAGCATGAACCACCTCCTCTGCAGCCAGAGCTCCACAGAGCCGTGGTGCAGCTCGCCAGCATCTTGCCCACTGTCCCCTGAAGAGCACGGGGGCTGAGAGCAGCTGCCCAGCAATGTTCATGTCATCCCTTAACGAGATACCATCATCAGGACGCTGGGCTGGAGGTGTCCTTCCAAGCTGTGAGCTGCCCTCCAGGATGTAAATCTGCCCCATAGCACCTTTGTCTAAGTCTCCCCTTATTTATCACTGTCTTTTCCTCCATGGACAGTGCCCCATTCCCTGAGACATGTCCAACAACAGCTCCATCACACAGGTCCTCCTCCTGCCGTTCGCAGACACACGGGAGCTGCAGCTCTTGCACTTCTGGCTCTTCCTGGCCATCTACCTGGCTGCCCTCCTGGGCAACGGCCTCATGGTCAGTGCTGTAGCCTGTGACCACCACCTCCACACCCCCATGTACTTCTTCCTCCTCAACCTCGCCCTCCTTGATCTGGGCTCCATCTCCACCACTGTCCCCAAAGCCATGGCCAAATCCCTTTGGGACGTCAGGGATATTTCCTACTATGGATGTGTTGCACAGGCCTTTTGCTTTCTCTTCTTGGCTGGAGGGGAATATTTTCTTCTCACTGTCATGGCCTATGACCGCTACGTTGCCATCTGCAAACCCCTGCACTACAGGACCCTCCTGGGCAGCAGAGCTTGTGTCCACATGGCAGCAGCTGCCTGGGGCAGTGGTTTCCTCCACTCTCTGCTGCAAACTGCCAACACATTTTCACTACCGCTCTGCCAAGGCAATGCTGTGTCCTTCTGTGAGATTCCCCAGATCCTCAAGCTCTCCTGCTCCAACTCCTCTCTCAGGGAAGCCTGGCTTCTTGTGGTTAGTGTCCCTCTTGGGTTTGGGTGTTTAATTTTCAGTGTGCTGTCCTACGTGCAGATCTTCAGGGCCGTGCTGGGGTTCCCCTCTGAGCAGCGACAGGACAAAGCCTTTTCCACGTGCCTCCCTCACCTGGCCGTGGTCTCCCTGTATGTCAGCACTGGTATGTTTGCCTCCCTGAAGCCCCCCTCCACCTCGTCCCGGTCACTGGATCTGTTGATGGCTGTTCTGTACTCGCTGCTGCCCCCGGCATTGAACCCCCTCATCTACAGCATGAGGAACCAAGAGCTCAAAGACACACTGAAGAAACTGATTCAGAAGCAGGAATAAGCTGCCCATGTCACTTCACAAGCGCTTTCCAGTTCATCTCAGGAACCTCCTCTGTATTGGCCATTTGGTTTGTGATCATCGTGTTTTGCCAGGAATGTCTGCATCCACCCCACTTCTCCAGAGACATGAAGCCAGTCTGTCTGACCCAGGGGTCCTGTACATGTCTCTGGCGTGGTGGTACAGCTGGACACGGAGCTGTTGGAGCGGGTCCAGAGGAGGGCCACGAAGATGATCAAAGGGCTGGAGCACCTATGCTATGAGGACAGGCTGAGAGAGTTGGGGTTGTTCAGCCTGGAGAAGAGAAGGCTCTGGGGAGACCTTATAGCGGCCTTCCAGTACCTGAAGGGGGCCTACAGGAAAGCCGGGGAGGGGCTGCTGGCAAGGGCATGTAGCGATAGGACGAGGGGCAATGGTTTAAACTAGGGCAGGGCAGGTTTAGATGAGACATTAGGATGAAGTTCTTTACAATGAGGGTGGTGAAACACTGGCCCAGGTTGCCCAGAGAGGGGGTGGAGGCCCCATCCCTGGAGACGTTCAAGGCCAGGCTGGATGAGGCTCTGAGCAACCTGATCTAGTTAAAGACGTGGTCAATGGAGTTAAATCCAGCTGGCGGCCGGTCACAAGTGGTGTCCCTCAGGGCTTGGTGTTGGGACCATTTCTGTTTAACGTCTTTATTGATGATCTTGATAAGGACATAGAGTGTATCATCAGCAAGTTTGCAGATGACACGAAGCTAAGCGGGAATGTTGATCTACATGAGGATAGGGAGGCTCTACAGAGAGACTTGGACAGATTGGACCGATGGGCCATCGTTAGTGGAATGTGCTTCAACAGGGCCAAGTGCCGGGTCCCGCACTTGGGCCACAACAACCCCATGCAGCGCTACAGGCTTGGGGCAGTGTGGCTGGAGAGCTGCCTGGCAGAAAAGGACCTGGGGGTTCTAATTGAGAAGCGCCTGAACATGAGCCAGCAGTGTGCCCAGGTGGCCAAGAAAGACAATGGCATCCTGGCTTGTATTAGAACTAGTGTGACCAGCAGAAGGAAGGAGGTGATTGTCCCCCTGTACTCAGCACTGGTGAGGCCACACCTGGAGTATTGTGTCTGGTTTTGGGCACCTCAATACGAGAGAGATATCGAGGTGCTGGAGCGAGTGCAGAGGAGGGCAACGAAGCTGGTGAAGGACCTGGAGAATAAATGTGATGAGGAGCGATTGAAGGAGCTGGGAGTGTTTAGTTTGAGAAGAGGAGGCTGAGGGGAGACCTCATCACTCTCTACAATTACTTGAAAGGCCATTGTAGAGAGGTTGGTGCTGGTCTCTTCTCACAGGTAATTAGCGATAGAACAAGGGGGAATGACTTTAAGCTGCAGCAGGGTAGGTTTAGACTGGACATTAGGAAAAAATTCTTCACAGAAAGAGTGGTCAGACCCTGGAATAGGCTGCCCAGGGAGGTGGTGGAGTCACCATCCCTGAATGTGTTTAAGAGTCGTTTAGATGTGGTGTTAGGGGTTATGGTCTAGGGGACAACTTTGTAGAGTGGGGTTGATGGTTGGACTCGATGATCACAAGGGCCTTCTCCAACCTGAATGATTCTATGATTCTATGATTCTATTCCCCTGCTCACTGCAGGGGAGTTGGACTAGATGGCCTTTAAAGGTCCCTTCCAACCCAACACGTTCTGTGATTCTATGACTCCTGTGTCACATCTCTGTAATAAGGGAGATTTCCTCAGTGCAAGTGTCTGGAGGTTGGACTTTTCTTCCAAAGCTGAAGTCAAGAGCAGGCTGAAGAGGTTGTCCCTACAAGGCCATGCTGCTGTGCTTGGGTTCTTTATGGGCTCAGGGCAGGAGGGCATGGGGTGATGTGCTGGGGAAGGCCTGGGCTGATCTTTCACATGTGGGTGACCCCCGCCCCTGGAGATGGTGAATGCTCAGAAGGGATGTGCCTGGGACTGTCTCCCTGCGGCTTTTGGGCACCACAGCCTGCTCACTCTGCAGAGCAGCACCACCAGCTCAGGGCTCTGCAGGTGTTTGTGGTGTGGACCCCCTGCCCAGCCCCCACCTGCAGCTCCCGAGGGGCTCTGGTCTCCCACATGTCCTCTGTGATACCTGCCAGTCCCAGGCAAACACCTCAGGTACAGTGAGGCCTCCCAAAAAGGCACTGGAAGTTTATGGTCAGGCAACTGAGGTCTGCCTGGAAAAGTGAACGACTTTTTTTGAACTAGGCTTTTTTTTTTTTTAAATATGGGCTCATATTCATCAGTCGAAACAATTGAGTACTTTTATTAAAATGACGATGTTTTCTCCACCGTGCCACAACGGGAATTTCCAGGGAGTGCACTACCCGTAGGAGAAGTATTGATCTTCCCCTCTACTTGCATTGCCACTACTCTGTCTACTACCCTGTGTGTTGAATCTCCCCCACCTTTCAGGTGTTCCCACCTCTCCTGATTAAGTGACAGTGTCTAAGGGCATCTTTTCAGCAGACCATCTGGACATACGCCCTTCCCGTGGCTCTCCAGATTTCCCCCTCCCCTTGCTCTTCCATCAGTCAGACACCTCCAAACTATCTGGTTGCTGCGTTGGCCTTCAGGGAGTTAGGAACTTGCTGCCTCTCTGAGAAGGCTGATGAACTCTTGAGGCAACTCCTTAAGTATGTTTCTATCTGTATTTTCCTAGCGCTCTCTCTAAACCGGTTCTCGTACGGATATGCCTTGTGGAAGGTGACCCTCGTTAGATGCAGCTTGCACTTGGCATGTAGTAGAGGAGAGGGTTTTAAAGCTTATTGAGTTGCATCATGTGTAGCTTTTGTTCTTTAGGCAATGAGGAGAAGCCCTCCTGTGCCTGCGTGCAGGCAGTTCCCTGAGGAAAGCAGGTGGGAATTGGTGCCAAGGAGCTGTAACGTCCAGCTGCGGACTTCAGTGGAGAAGTCTGATGTAAGGACACGTGCCACAAGGCCCAGGGGGCCGATCAGAGGAATGGTGGGCTTGGGGAGGTGAGGAGCAAGGATGCCCCTTGAGTGTGTGGCCTCAAGGGACTGCTTTTTCTACCTGCCCATACCTGCTTAGGTGACCCTCTGGATCAATACCTATTTGAGACTGCTGCTATCGCTGCTTCGTAAACTGGAAAATAAAAACAAATGCCTTTAAAATGCAAAACTCCCTTCTCATTATGTCCTCGTTGAAGTCTTCCTCTGTAACTACCAGCCTGAAAGCTCTCCAATTAGCTGCAGGAGTCTTGAGGACTTGAAGAAAGTTACGGGAAGAGACAAGGCACACGAGGGCTCTCTGCCTTGTAATGAGCCCCACGGTGGGTTCGGTGCTGAGCCCGTGGACCCGCAGCGCTGAGGGGACGTTGCACAAACTGCTCAAGGAGTCAGAAAGAAATGCTGACGTGTCTTGCAGCATTAAGGAGCCCCACCGAGGGCCATTACCAAGACGGCCACCCCTTGGACTCGTTAGAGCAGAAGTTTGGAGGTGGCGATGACAGGCAGGCAAAGTGCCGGTGGCTCCGACGCTGCGTGAAGCCTTGGTGTGCTTTATGAAGCCAAATGCCAAGCCCTGACCCCAGCCCCTCACCCTCAGGAGAGAGACCCCGTCCATCACACATGGCTCAGGGCTTTCATGGGATGCGGGGGGGTGTGGTGCCAAGTGAAGGACAACAGTACGACACCTCCCAGCCTCGCCGGGGGGCGCAAGAAGGCAACGTGGCCTCTGTGCCATGGGAACAATGTGTCTCCTCGTAGGCCCTGGTGGCAGAGACATCAGCCATAGCCAAGGGGACAAAGAGCTCAGTTCTGTCAGGGCTTTTTGGCCTTGACGGCACCCTTGGCCATCTCCACCACAGGCTGTCCTACACCGTCCCGTGCCTGCGCCTCTTTCCCTGCAGACTGTAGACACCCAACACACTTCCCCGCCTTGTTCTCACCCTGGCACGTCCCTGCCTTTACTGACATCTCTCCATCCTCACTGGCTGCTCCTTCAAATGCAAAATCATGGGTTAACGCAGACTCCCTCTGAGTGACCTGTTGCGCCAAAGCACCACCTTCCTTCGAGCGACGTTTCTGTCTCCTCACGTCCATCTGGACATTCAAAACTGCAGTTTCACATGGCTTTCCTGTCTCGTGCTCTTTCCCTCTACCAAAAACCACGAGATCATCTCTGACAGTAACAGTCAAGCTTTCTGAAGCTACTATTATTCTTCCCTGAGCTGCCACTTCACCATGCCAATGTGGTCCCCACCTCTCAGCCTTTCCGCACATGGTCCCTAACCCCATCTTGGTAGCCCTCCTATGGGCCCACTCCAGTTCCTCCCCGCTCCTCCAGAAGAGAGAGCCCCACATGAGGACACACTATTCCAGATGTGGCCACACCAGTGCTAAGTCCTGGGGGTGATAACTCCCCTTGCCTGGGTGGCCACGCTCCTCCCGGCGCAGCCCAATGTGCACGTGGCCATATTCATGGTTAGCACCACGGTCCTGTATGGCATCGCTCGTAATGCCCAGGCCCTTCTCCTCCAGGTTGCTCCTCATTCAGTTCAGGTCCAAGCCTGCTTTGATCTACAGGGTTATTTTGTCCCCTAACGTAGAAGATCAGAAGGAGAAGATCCCATCTCCTTGAAATATTCTTGAGGTTTCTGTTGGCGTAATCCCTGAGATTCTCAAGGTGCACTTGGACTGAAGCTCCATTGTGCCTGCTGTTAGTGTGAGCGTGCAGATGCCCCACCTGACTTGGGGTGTCTGGCACAAGGACAAAGCATAAGGAATTTAAAGGACAGGACAGATCATACATTAAAAGAGGAGACACTAGTTAAATGAAATTGCAAGCCAAGGTAGGCATTACCATGGTGACCATCCCAAAAACACCAACTGAAGGGACAAAAGAAGCAAAACCAGAGCCAACAAGGGAAGCTTTAAGAGGGGTGGGCTGTTTGTATGGGAGGGCATGAGGATGATCCAAGGGAAGAACTTGGGAGGGACAAAAGAGGGAAGAAGGAGATAAAAGATGAAGCCAAGGATAAGGTCATGGCTGTGTGGGGGCATCTGCCAAGCAGCCCTTCACCTGAGAAAGACTGACTGGCGTGGACACAAAACTGCTGTTGATCTGACCATACTTAGGTCTGCATTATTTCCATGGCCACGGGAACATGAGTGCTTTCCCGACCATCCTCAGGGAAAATGCCTGTAGTGGATGACAACACTGGAAGGGACCTCAGGAGGTCTCTAGCCCAATCGCCTGCTCACAGCAGGGTCAGCCATCAGGTTGCACCAGCTTGCGCAGGATTTTATTCATTTTTGGCCTGAAAACCTCCAAAGATGGAGATGGCACCAGCTCTCTGGGAAACATTCTTGTTGGTCATTGGCCATCATCCTCCCATCACGTACCGTGGTGAAGAGCTCGACTCCTCCAGTTACCTCCTGAAAGGGGTGGGAAGGCTCTTCTGTGGTCTCCTCAAAGTCACCTTTTCTTCTGACTGGACAAATCCAGCTCGCTCAGCCTCCCTTAGCGAGACAGCTGACCTTACAACTGCACCCCTGAGATCTTTAAGACTCTTCCAATCCTGTTGGCTTCTCTTGGATGTGCAAAGGATGTCACGGTTGTGAGAATGTCGTCATCCTCCTGCCATGGCTTTTTGCCTGTGTCACTCTCCCTTGTCACCTTGATGTCACGCACAGGTGTTGCGGGCTGTGAAGAGGGCGCGATCTGAACAAGTAGCCCTTCACAAATAAACTTGGAACTCAAAATGCTGCAGGCCCAAGAGCCAACATCACACCGTGGGAGGGGCTGGTGCTGCGTTTGCCACACTTGGTGCTAAGCCACGTGCAGAGGAGGAATTCACGTCTACAAGAATCGCACTAACTGCTGTCAGTGGTGGCAGAAACACCAAAGCATCCAGATCAGAAGGGACCTTGGGAAGTCTCTAGACCAACCTTCCACTCACATGAGGAAGAGCACTGAATTCCCACCAAGTTCCTCAGGGCTTCGCCCAACAGTGTCCTGGAAATGTTTTGAAATGGGGGCTTTGTCTAAGATTGTCAGGGGGCTCCAGGGTACCCTCTGAGGAAGGTGAGGGTACCAGATAAGAAGAGACACAGGATTCCTTGACCCTCAACAAGCCGCTAGAAACCTCTGGAAGCTTCTAAAAAACTCCTGCTGCTGCCTTTGATCAAGAGGTGCATTGCTGAGAGGCTGCTGAAGCTATTCCAGCCCTTGGACTGTTATTCCCTGCTGCTCTTCCAAGAAGGCACCAATGACATAGCCAGACTTGGATCTACGGGCCAGCCAGCCTCATCTTGATCCCTAGGAACATGAAGGAGCAGCTAATCCTGGAAACCGTTTCCAGGCACGTGAACAACAAGAAAATCACCAGGCGTAGCCACCATGGATTCCAGAAGGAGACCAACCTGATAAACTTCTACAACAAAATGATTGACCAGGTCCCAGAGACTGAGGGAAGGGCACCTAGTATCCAATTTATGGTTTATTTTTTTTTTCTTTTTATCATATCACAAATCTTTCTCTGGGTATGGGTTTCCTGATAAGAAAACCATTTCCCAGTTCTGGGTGCAATCTACCACAGAGGCACTTATAAGGGAAGGCGATGAGGGCACCTTGCCCATCGAGATCAAAAGGATAATGCAATCCCTGAAAAAGGATTTCCAGTCTCGGTGGCGTTTGCTTACGTTCACTTATGACCTCACCAGCAGTAAAGCCACAGCTTTTGTTGTGACAATACGCAATGCTTCGGTACCCACCATACGCCCAGTCATTGCGCTGGGATTAAGCCACCGTGGAACCGTCCTCTGTCCCTTAGAACATAGAGTACGGGCCCAAGAGCGTGGGAACCAACGGCAAACCATTGATGTTTACGCGTGTGGTGTATGGGACCAATAGGATTTGTTTGTGAAAGTAGCACCATTAAGGCCCAGGAAGGTTGTCTTGACACTGAACAAAACGTTTGTCATTTTGAAATACATCCTGATGAAACCCCTAACACTGTACTTGTAGATATTGGAAAAGGACGTGCTTGTGTAGGAACCCTTTGTGATTATTTATAGACGACGGCTCTGTAGGGACACACAATCAATCAGATATTCGTATTTGTAGTTTTGCTGAAATTATGGAACGTGACTTTAACTATTCAGCTTGTCCTAGTTCCAGTATGGATAGGGTTAATTTTCCCCAGGCTCCGGCAGGGGCACGGGTATTCCATCCCGTGGGAGCCGTGCCCAGTCGGTAGCCAGGGGCTGCCAGAGGAGGGGTTGGGAAGTCACCAGTTGGGAGAGGGCTGGGCTGTCCCCGGTCCGGTGGGTGAGCGGTGGTGATCTGTCAATCAGCAGGGGCACGTTCCACTGTCCGTGTTGTTGTTGTTGTTTTCCTGTTCCCTTTGCTGTCCCGTTAAACCGCCTTTGTCTCAACCCACGAGTTTTGCTTTTTCTTCCAATTCTCCCCCACGGCTGTAGGGGTTTGAGAGAGCAGCTGCGTGGTTCCTTGTTGCCGTCTGAGGCTGAACCACCACAGGCTCCCGTCCCAACCTACCAATTGCTGCCTTTTAACTACGCATTATATCAAGATTAATCGCCTACCACACACACACCTCCAATGGAATGTGTACAAACTGTCTGAGAAAGAGGAAGAACATCCCTGATGGCAAACTCTCCTGGGATGGTCACCAACAGCAACCGGAGCTTTGAATTCAATGTTACATTCAGGAGTAGTTTTCTTAGATTTAACTTTATTGTGCTTATTGCTTGTAGCCATTTCATATATTAAAGTTTGGCGAAAGATGAAACAGATCATGTCAATAATTTGACTAGAATGTGGCAGTGGAGGGAGACAGTCTCACGGTGTGAGGGCTCGGCAGGGAAAACAGCCCCGGCACAACAGCAGGTGGAGGAGCAGAGCCCGGGCTTTGTCCCCGGGAGGTTCCCCAGGACCTTGCTCGCCGAGCAGGGTCAGTGCTCAAAGTGAGAAGAGCCTTGGGTGGGAAAAGCTCCATTGCAGAGGATGCCTTTCACCCACCGCTCCCTGGGTCGCAGGCTCACTGCTTCTGGGTCACTCTGCCCGGGACTGACGCCAAGCAAACCAGGTCGCGCTCACCACGTGGATTCCTGGTTTACTCACAACCTCCGTGCTACTTCCCACAGCTGCAGAAAGTGTGACCCTAGGATATCAGCCAGCGGGCATAAACCTCGCTGGTCATGTTTCCCGTAGCCCTGGTGAGGAGGTCTCTTCACGAGGTGTGCTACGTTCCTCCGTGACGTGTTCTGAGCCTGGAAATATGCTCCCAGACCTGCCTGTTGGCCCTTCTGTGCCCCAGGCCACCCCGGCTTTACATGTTCCCTGTGCCTTCAGATGGAGTGAGAGACCAGGTGCTCTGGGAGGGAAGAGGAGAACATCTTCTCCCGGAGGAGACATACATGAACATAGCAGATAGAGCGGTCCAAGCAAACAGGGCGGTCACTTCTGCACTCCGTGGCAAGCATCTTGCAGGAAAAGCTTCAAAAATTTAACAGAATTCTACGCGGGGACACTACACACCTCTCTTCCCTTGTTACTAGAGGGGTTTAAAGAAAATCTTCATCATAACTTCATGCGTAATACCGCAATTGCCACACAAGCCAAAACTGACGCTACTTGTAACACTAAGTCCTTCCAGTTGAAGGTATTATTGCCATATCCCTGGTTCTGTCCAAAGCCGCCGCCTATACCACCAAAGGGTCCCGGACCCGGTCCAAAGGGGCCACCACTCCCACCGAAGCCACCGCCTATACCACCAAAGGGTCCCGGACCCCGTCCAAAGGGGCCACCACTCCCACCGAAGCCACCATTGGAACAGCCGCTCTCTTCCTGTGAAGAGAGTCAGATTGTCAGCAAGGGCACGGTGCGTGCTGTGGGAGCGGCACAGAGCCAAGAATCAATGGGAGGGACCCAGCTGGGACCCCTTCGCCATTCCTGCCTTCTAGCCACGTCGTGGCACCTGCACCCTCCCACTTCGTACCTTCGATTTACGTTTGCTGGTCTTCGGGTGCTCCTCCCGCCGCTTCTTAGGCTGATCCTCCAGCTTCTTTCTCAGACGAGCCACCTCTTCTTCGGTGCTGTGCAACTTGTCCTGCAGCTTCTGCTTGTCTTCAGCCTCCTGCTTCCACCGGGCATCCCACTCCTGCTGAGCCTTCTCATACTGCTGTTGCACATCTGGGGACGGAGAAAGAGAGGTGTTGCAAAGGCAGGAGCTGAGCCCACAAGCCCCCAAGGAGTACTGTTGTGTGCCCCCCACCAAGCTTGGCCGTCTACAGGCAGTGACATTTCTCCTGCCCACAAGTTACCTTTCAGCTCCTTGTCCTTCTTTTCCAGGGCGAGGTCTATGTTGAGGATGTTCTTGTCCAGAGCCTCTCTGCGTTGGAGGAACTCCTGCAGGACGGCATCAGCCTGTAGGAGCACAGGTAGAAGAGGAGTCAAGGGCAGAAACAGCAGCTGGGGGGAAATGGTTACGTGGGGGAAGGGGATGGGACGTGGAGCCTCTTCCCGGCAGGGGAGCTGCTCTTGTTCCTACCATCACCCCCTTGCCAGGCAGTTCCCCATATTTCTCCAACAGCGCCTGCTGGTCTCCTTCGAACAGCTGGTGACCCCCCGGCACATTGTAGGCACCATCGGTGATTTTTCTGTCCAAGTCCTGGAAGAGGTCCCTGAGCGCGGCCTCGCACTTCTCACGGGACGCCTGCTCGTTGTCCCTGCAGAACTTGTCCTTGATTGCCTCCACCTGGCACTGTCCGGAAAGGGGCAGAGGGAAGCAATCAGCCCAGGCTGAGCTGCGGCCACCGCTCTCACGCCGGGCAAAAATCAAGCCCTGTTGCCATGGAAACTGGGATCGCCAGTCCGTGGGGTAATCGGCCAGGAGGAGACAGGGGAGGAGGCCATTCTGCGCTCAGGAACATCTCTGGACCAAGGTGCCCAGGAGCAGAGAGCACGCCAGGGACCACGGGCTTCACAAAAGACAGGGGCAAGAATTAGTCGGCAGGAGAGGGGAAGCGTGGAAGGCTACAGGCTTCCAGCCAGGGCAGAGACACATCTGGGCTGGGGCAAGAGAGCGGGCAGGGCTGAGCCTCGTCCCCTTTGCAGCACGGCTTTTGAACCTAGGGAGAAGAGGTGGTGCAGCAGGACAACTGACAGCCTGCAGAACGTGAGAGCGGGCCTTGGGACCGAGTCTGCTCTGCACAGGGCACAGCAGTGTCCTCTGGCAGGAGGCAGGAGACCCCCTCCCCCCAGGACCATGCTGTTTCCCCAAAGCTAAGGGGATGGTGGCGTCCCTGGGGGAATCCTGGCTGGGCTGGGGACCACCTACTGTAAGATCTGCCAGGAAAGAGCAGATCTCCTCCTCGAACGCCTGTTTCTGGAACAGCTCCAGCGTCTCCTGCTCGCACTGGGTGTGCAGATCCAGTAGCTCCTGAACCGTCTCCGTCGGCAGCTTCACCCGCCGCTCCATCAGGTCCTGGTACAACGTCACAGCCTCTTTCACTGCCGCTGCATTTACAGTCTTTGCCAGGGCGAGCACCGCGCTCTCCAGGCATGGCACTGCCCCGCTCCGGATGGTCTCCACGTAGCTCTCTGCCAGTTTCCCCAGCACTGCCAAGGAGGACCAAGGATGAGAGATCTGCAGCCTGAACAAAACACCGGCTCCCGCTCGCCGCTGGCTCCTGCCATATCCCTGCTGCCTGCCTGCCACAGCCTTCCTGAACTTCCTTTCCTAACTCTTTCCCACCCCGTCTACAGCATCCAGCGGCTCCAGATCCACAGGCAGGGACAGCAGCCAGCAGAAAACCTCTCCCTTTCCCCACCTCCACCATTTGGCTGGGCATTTGATCCTTCCCCAGAGGCAGAGCCAAGGGATGCTGGCCATCCAACCCTCTGCACAGCAGCACTCACGGGTCCCTGTTATGGTGCGGCCGCAAGGGATGGTCTTAGGCGGAGACTTTTCCCAGATGTGGCTGCAGAATTTCTCCACCTGCTCCCGGAATTCACAATCGATCTCATCGTCCTGAAGCTCCTCCAAGCGAACCAGGTCCCTCCTGTGGGCCGGCTGGTAAAAAACAAAGCACTTGCGATCCCGAAAGAACTGGCAGATGCATTCCCGGGGCTGGTTGTAGCGTTGGGTCTCTGGGCTGCTCCCTGTGGGGTAGGAGCACACGGAGCAAGTTCACCGGGGCTTGGGCTGTTGTTGACTTACACTGAAATGCTGCTGGGGTTGGACGTCTCCAGCAGCACAGCACCATTCCCTTACCAGCCTTTAACTTGAGTGCATTCTCCAAGTATTCGTCCTCAGAGATTTCCTTCCCATCCACCTCCAGCTGCAGTGTGAAGTCCCGGACCGTCCACACAAAAGTCGGGAAGATGGGGGCAACGTTTTCTGAATCCTCCAGTTCATCTTCGCTCTGCTCGGGTGCTGCTTTCAACTTGACCTGCTCAGTCAGCTTCATCACATAGCTAGGGAGCTGGCTAAGGAAACAGGGACCTCAGCTCTGAATGCAGGGGCATCGCCACCCTGCAACCGCTCAGCACTTCACGGGCAAGAGAGGAGACTCTGTGGGGACAGAGATCAGCCGGGAACCGCCGGAAGGAAGAGGGAGAAAACCCCTCAGCCTGGAGGTCCACCACGTGGCACTCCTAAGGACTCAAAGCACAGCACTGGGCACCACCAGAAGGTCCGTTGGCTGTTTGAGGAACTAGGATTTGTCAAGCCCTTGCCCACCACTCAGGGAGAGGAGGGCACCCCTCCTGCTGCTGTCCCACTAAGGATACTGCAGCTGGTCCACGGCTTGCTGGTCAATGGTGCCTTTGCTGTTGTAGATCAGGGTGCTGGAGAGCAGCACGGTCAGCACAAAGATCCACATGTCGTTCTTCATGTCACCCTGGAGGAAGAACCTTTGGCTCTCACCAACAAGACCCCCTAAGTCTTGGGGGCAAAGCCCCACATGCCCAGACCCTCAATGCTCCTTACCGACAGGCCACGGCAAGACCAGGTCTTGTGGAGACCCACCCCCATGCCATCACCACCTCCTTCTCGAGCTGGGCTTATCCTCAGCTCTTAACTCTCAGGGTCCCACACACCTCTAGCAAAGTGCTCCCCGAGCTCCTCTGTCCTGTTCTGCTGCTCTTTCCCAGAAAAGCAGAGGAGTTTGGCACCTTGTCTGCCCCAGCCTCCTTCCCCATGGCCTCTGGCTCTTCCCAGCACGCTGGCTGAAGCCACCACAGGTGGTGGGAACCCCCCCGGCCTCTGGTCACCATGGCTGGTGACAAAGTGCTGGGAATGCGCAAAGGCAGCAGACGCTTCTTCCACACCTTCTCCACATCACCCAGCCCTTCCGTGTCCAGCAGCACCAGAGTGTGTCCAGGCTTGCACGGGTGAGGTACACACCACATCCAGATACCTCTGGTGTGGGACTGCACACCACTGCCCAAGGAGAAACCTGTGGGGAGGTCGCAAGGGTCTCAACAGCGTTCGATACAGGTACGTTGGGCATCTGGGGCCGGGACCTCTCTCACCTTTCCTCTGACAAGCCAGCCTGTTCATGAGGTAGGACTTGCCAGTGCGGTACAGCCCTGTGATGGCCACCACCACCACGGGCTGGGTGATCCCTGACAGCACCTGCAGGGCCTCCTGCTGGACCACCAGCCCCTTCGTCCGCGTGTTCTCAATGAGGCACACAGGCTCCGGCATGTGGATTTCAGATGCCATTGCTGACGGCAAACACAGCCTGGAGAGGAGACTGCAAGACGGGACGGTTAACACGGTGGGGACCTTCCACCTGCCTCCTCTTTTTCCCCATTACAAGCGCTGCTGTGAAGACAACGATGGCCCTTAGACGAGGTGCACAGCCCCTTCCCATTTCCCTCCCAACAGAAACAGCTGCATTTTGGAAAGCCCGGCGGGATGGTGGGAGTGCTCTGCACTATGTCCTGAGCACCACTTTGAAGTTTGCTGAGTGGAGAAATGTGCAAAAATGGGGGTGGGACATAGCGATGGCCTCAGGCAGGGCTCGAGACGAGAGGATCAACTGGAGAGTCACAGCAGCCCCAAGGAAAGGAGAGGTCAGGTGGCGAGGCTGAAGCTGAGGGGAGCACCCCAAGAATTTTTTCATAAATTTCCTATGCCGAACCCCATCAAAGCCCCTCTCACCCCCCGCTGTGCCTCCCACAGGGACATGCCTGCTGCTGGCCCATGCAAGGCACCCATCTCTCCTTTCCTCCCCCCACACGTTCATCACTGATGCCCTGGCGTCCCTGTCCCTTGTTGGGGTCCCTGTCACTTGCTGGGGTCAGCAGGAGCCATTCCACAGCCCCAGCGTCCAGGGCTGCTTGCACGGGGTGGGGAGGAGGCATCAGGGGAAGGGACTCACCGTCGTCTTCGTCGCCTGCCCTGGGCTGCAAGAGCTTTGCTGCAGCCTGGCTCCTGCCCGCCTTTGTCCTGTGCCCTGGGCCTGCACCTCCCCTCCTGTTCCGGGAAAAGAAGTGAGTCAGAGGCGAAAATGAAAGCCATCAGTTCAGAACAAACACTCCGAGCAGGCAAGACAGAGATGGTTTAATAAGTGAAGGAACAACAACGAAAAACAAACAACGCCACAGCAAACCCTCACCTCCTCCCAGCAGCCCGGGCAGTTTCAGAGCTGCACCCACCTTGGGAGACATCCCTCGACCCCCTTCTTCCGCGACCCCACCACTTTTTCCTGCTCAGCATGGCCTTATCTAGTGGGGAAGGGTGGGGAGATACGGGAAGATGTTTCCTGGAGGACCTGTGGATTCCCCATGGAACTTGCGCATGACCCACCGTTGGACGTGCTCAAGGTCCAGTTGGACGGGGCTGTGAACAACCTGATCGAGTGCAAGATGTCCCTGCTCACGGTGTAATAAATAGAATCATGTTTGTTAATCAAATCAGGCTTTCTTAAAGGCTGGTGAAAACTTACACTGTTTCGACTCTTCACATACTTAAATCGCAGGCATCCAGCATGTTATCTGGTGCGCTTTGACACCTCAAGGCCTAAATCACAGGCATCTGGTGTGTTTTAACACTTCAAAGGGAAGAGCTAAGTTGTGAGATAAGCTGAAAAGAGTCTCCCCAAGGACACTGATAAAGATGAGGAGCCTTCAGCCTCACGACCATCAGGAGGCGGGACAAGACCGACCCCCTAGCAACAGGTCGCTCAGACACAGAATATACCAGGATTGACACATATACGGGAACCAGAAGGGTATATAATCAGCTACTTTCGGGAAGTGGGGGTGCGCCGTTGGCGGAGCAAAGACTCCCCGGCCGCCCAGCGCTGTTTTGCTTGCTGCCGCTTGCTTAATAAACTAATTTGATTAATTGGACTGGTTCCTGTCAATTATTAGGCCTCAATCTATAACAACGGCGGGGGTTCGGACTAGATGATTTTTGAAGGTCCTGGCCATGTCCTCACCCAACCTCTTGCCCACCCCCAGACCACTCACTGGTGGGGTGGTGTGAGCAGCAGAAAAGGCCCTTACTCTGTGTAAGCGCCGCTCAGCAATAGAGAAAACACCCCCGTGTTATCAACGCTGCTTTCAGCACAGTCCAAAGCACAGCCACATGCAGACTACAAGGAAGAAAATCAACTCCATCCCAGCCAAGACCAGCACAGGGTGAACAAGAAGTTGGGAGGGGACACAGCTGGGACACCTGACCTCCACCCGACTGTTCTGCTCTCCTGGAACACACAGCTTTTGCTTTGCCTATTTTCATCTTAACCTAGGGGTTGTCTCACTGCTGACTCTCTCCCCCATCCCACGAGTTTGCGAGTGAGCGAGGGGCTGTGTGGGGCTTAGTTGCCACCTGGGGTTAAACCACCACCAGCCAACGCCATCACCAGCCCCTCCCAGGCTCCAGTCAACCCCATGGACATGGAGGCAGCAAAAGGGCTCAGCCCATGCACAGGCCCAGAACCTGCCCCACTACAACCTCCCGGATGCCCTGGGACTCGCTCCGGCAATGGCGAGCTCCACGGACACTGCCCACTCCTGGGCTTTGACTCCTCTCTGAGGACCTCACAAGCCCTGCCCTCTTCCAGCAACATCAAGGGGATTGACACTGGGGGACAAGAGGCTGCCCCTCCTGTCACGGGCACAGCGGGGAGGAGAGGAGAGCTTAGGGCACAGGGTGCGAGCCTGGGCGAGTCCTAACTTGCATGCAAAGCCATGGGGGGATGAACGCCTGCTCCCAGACACCCATTCCCCTTGCTCCATCCCAGAGGCTGAGCAGACCTTTGGACCTCGTCCTCCTCCCACCCGCTGGCGTCCCCCTCACTTGCTGGCGTCCCCCTCACTTGCTGGGGTCCCTGTCCCTTGTTGGGGTCCCTGTAACTTGCTGGGGTCAGCAGGAGCCATTCCACAGCCCCAGCGTCCAGGGCTGCTTGCACGGGGTGGGGAGGAGGCATCAGGGGAAGGGACTCACCGTTGTCTTGTCGCCTGCCCTGGGCTGCAAGAGCTTTGCTGCAGCCTGGCTCCTGCCCGCCTTTGTCCTGTGCCCTGGGCCTGCACCTCCCCTCCTATTCCTGGAAAGGAAGTGAGTCAGAGGCGAAAGTGAAAGCCATCAGTTCAGAACAAACACTCCGAGCAGGCAAGACAGAGATGGTTTAATAAGTGAAGGAACAATAACGAAAACCAAACAATGCAACGGAAAACCCTCACCTCCTCCCAGCTGCCCGGGCCGTTTCAGAGCTGCACCCACCTTGGGAGACATCCCCCGACCCCCTTCAGCTTGTCCTAGTTCCAGTATGGATAGGGTTAATTTTCCCCAGGCTCCGGCAGGGGCACGGGTATTCCATCTCCTGGGAGCCCGCCCAGTCGGTAGCCAGGGGCTGCCAGAGGAGGGGTTGGGAAGTCACCAGTTGGGAGAGGGCTGGGCTGTCCCCGGTCCAGTGGGTGAGCGGTGGTGCCGTCAACTGTCAATCAGCAGGGGCACGTTCCACTGTCCGTGTTGTTGTTGTTGTTTTCCTGTTCCCTTTGCTGTCCCGTTAAACCGCCTTTGTCTCAACCCACGAGTTTTGCTTTTTCTTCCAATTCTCCCCCACGGCTGTAGGGGTTCGAGAGAGCAGCCGCGTGGTTCCTTGTTGCCGTCTGAGGCTGAACCACCACAGGCTCCCATCCCAACCTACCAATTGCTGCCTTTTAACTACGCATTATATCAAGATTAATCGCCTACCACACACACACCTCCAATGGAATGTGTACAAACTGTCTGAGAAAGAGGAAGAACATCCCTGATGGCAAACTCTCCTGGGATGGTCACCAACAGGAACCGAAGCTTTGAATTCAATGTTACATTCAGGAGTAGTTTTCTTAGATTTAACTTTATTGTGCTTATTGCTTGTAGCCATTTTATATATTAAAGTTTGGCGAAAGATGAAACAGATCATGTCAATAATTTGACTAGAATGTGGCAGTGGAGGGAGACAGTCTCACGGTGTGAGGGCTCGGCAGGGAAAACAGCCCCGGCACAACAGCAGGTGGAGGAGCAGAGCCCGGGCTTTGTCCCCGGGAGGTTCCCCAGGACCTTGCTCGCCGAGCAGGGTCAGTGCTCAAAGTGAGAAGAGCCTTGGGTGGGAAAAGCTCCATTGCAGAGGATGCCTTTCACCCACTGCTCCCTGGGTCGCGGGCTCACTGCTTCTGGGTCACTCTGCCCGGGACTGACGCCAAGCAAACCAGGTCGCGCTCACCACGTGGATTCCTGGTTTACTCACAACCTCCGTGCTACTTCCCGCAGCTGCAGAAAGTGCGACCCTAGGATATCAGCCAGCGGGCATAAACCTCGCTGGTCATGTTTCCCGTAGCCCTGGTGAGGAGGTCTCTACACGAGGTGTGCTACGTTCCTCCGTGACGTGTTCTGAGACGGGCAAAATGCTCCCAGACCTGTCTGTTGGCCTTTCTGTGCCCCAAGCCACCCCGGCTTTAGATGTTCCCTGTGCCTTCAGATGGAGTGAGAGATCAGGTGCTCTGGGAGGGAAGAGGAGAACATCTTCTCCCGGAGGAGACATACATGAACATAGCAGATAGAGCGGTCCAAGCAAACAGGGCGGTCACTTCTGCACTCCGTGGCAAGCATCTTGCAGGAAAAGCTTCAAAAATTTAACAGAATTCTACGCGGGGACACTACACACCTCTCTTCCCTTGTTACTAGAGGGGTTTAAAGAAAATCTTCATCATAACTTCATGCGTAATACCGCAATTGCCACACAAGCCAAAAGTGACGCTACTGGTAACACTAACTCCTTCCAGTTGAAAGTATTATTGCCATATCCCTGGTTCTGTCCAAAGCCGCCGCCTATACCACCAAAGGGTCCCAGACCCGGTCCAAAGGGGCCACCACTCCCACCGAAGCCACCGCCTATACCACCAAAGGGTCCCGGACCCCGTCCAAAGGGGCCACCACTCCCACCGAAGCCACCATTGGAACAGCCGCTCTCTTCCTGTGAAGAGAGTCAGATTGTCAGCAAGGGTACGGTGTGTGCTGTGGGAGCGGCACAGAGCCAAGAATCAATGGGAGGGACCCAGCTGGGACCCCTTCGCCATTCCTGCCTGCTAGCCACGTCGTGGCACCTGCACCCTCCCACTTCGTACCTTCGATTTACGTTTGCTGGTCTTCGGGTGCTCCTCCCGCCGCTTCTTAGGCTGATCCTCCAGCTTCTTTCTCAGACGAGCCACCTCTTCTTCGGTGCTGTGCAACTTGTCCTGCAACTTCTGCTTGTCTTCAGCCTCCTGCTTCCACCGGGCATCCCACTCCTGCTGAGCCTTCTCATACTGCTGTTGCACATCTGGGGACGGAGAAAGAGAGGTGTTGCAAAGGCAGGAGCTGAGCCCACAAGCCCCCAAGGAGTACTGTTGTGTGCCCCCCACCAAGCTTGGCCGTCTACAGGCAGTGACATTTCTCCTGCCCACAAGTTACCTTTCAGCTCCTTGTCCTTCTTTTCCAGGGCGAGGTCTATGTTGAGGATGTTCTTGTCCAGAGCCTCTCTGCGTTGGAGGAACTCCTGCAGGACGGCATCAGCCTGTAGGAGCACAGGTAGAAGAGGAGTCAAGGGCAGAAACAGCAGCTGGGGGGAAATGGTTACGTGGGGGAAGGGGATGGGACGTGGAGCCTCTTCCCGGCAGGGGAGCTGCTCTTGTTCCTACCATCACCCCCTTGCCAGGCAGTTCCCCATATTTCTCCAACAGCGCCTGCTGGTCTCCTTCGAACAGCTGGTGACCCCCCGGCACATTGTAGACACCATCGGTGATTTTTCTGTCCAAGTCCTGGAAGAGGTCCCTGAGCGCGGCCTCGCACTTCTCACGGGACGCCTGCTCGTTGTCCCTGCAGAACTTGTCCTTGATTGCCTCCACCTGGCACTGTCCGGAAAGGGGCAGAGGGAAGCAATCAGCCCAGGCTGAGCTGCGGCCACCGCTCTCACGCCGGGCAAAAATCAAGCCCTGTTGCCATGGAAACTGGGATCGCCAGTCCGTGGGGTAATCGGCCAGGAGGAGACAGGGGAGGAGGCCATTCTGCGCTCAGGAACATCTCTGGACCAAGGTGCCCAGGAGCAGAGAGCACGCCAGGGACCACGGGCTTCACAAAAGACAGGGGCAAGAATTAGTCGGCAGGAGAGGGGAAGCGTGGAAGGCTACAGGCTTCCAGCCAGGGCAGAGACACATCTGGGCTGGGGCAAGAGAGCGGGCAGGGCTGAGCCTCGTCCCCTTTGCAGCACGGCTTTTGAACCTAGGGAGAAGAGGTGGTGCAGCAGGACAACTGACAGCCTGCAGAACGTGAGAGCGGGCCTTGGGACCGAGTCTGCTCTGCAGAGGGCACAGCAGTGTCCTCTGGCAGGAGGCAGGAGACCCCCTCCCCCCAGGACCATGCTATTTCCCCAAAGCTAAGGGGATGGTGGCGTCCCTGGGGGAATCCTGGCTGGGCTGGGGACCACCTACTGTAAGATCTGCCAGGAAAGAGCAGATCTCCTCCTCGAACGCCTGTTTCTGGAACAGCTCCAGCGTCTCCTGCTCGCACTGGGTGTGCAGATCCAGTAGCTCCTGAACCGTCTCCGTCGGCAGCTTCACCCGCCGCTCCATCAGGTCCTGGTACAACGTCACAGCCTCTTTCACTGCCGCTGCATTTACAGTCTTTGCCAGGGCGAGCACCGCGCTCTCCAGGCATGGCACTGCCCCGCTCCGGATGGTCTCCACGTAGCTCTCTGCCAGTTTCCCCAGCACTGCCAAGGAGGACCAAGGATGAGAGATCTGCAGCCTGAACAAAACACCGGCTCCCGCTCGCCGCTGGCTCCTGCCATATCCCTGCTGCCTGCCTGCCACAGCCTTCCTGAACTTCCTTTCCTAACTCTTTCCCACCCCGTCTACAGCATCCAGCGGCTCCAGATCCACAGGCAGGGACAGCAGCCAGCAGAAAACCTCTCCCT
This sequence comes from Chroicocephalus ridibundus, assembly GCF_963924245.1. NCBI lineage: Eukaryota > Metazoa > Chordata > Aves > Charadriiformes > Laridae > Chroicocephalus > Chroicocephalus ridibundus. The sequence continues at coordinate 751,284 of NW_026961708.1, forward strand.
TTCCCCACCTCCACCATTTGGCTGGGCATTTGATCCTTCCCCAGAGGCAGAGCCAAGAGGTGCTGGCCATCCAACCCTCTGCACAGCAGCACTCACGGGTCCCTGTTATGGTGCGGCCGCAAGGGATGGTCTTAGGCGGAGACTTTTCCCAGATGTGGCTGCAGAATTTCTCCACCTGCTGCTGGAATTCACAATCGATCTCATCGTCCGGAAGCTCCTCCAAGCGAACCAGGTCCCTCCTGTGGGCCGGCTGGTAAAAAACAAAGCACTTGCGATCCCGAAAGAACTGGCAGATGCATTCCCGGGGCTGGTTGTAGCGTTGGGTCTCTGGGCTGCTCCCTGTGGGGTAGGAGCACACGGAGCAAGTTCACCGGGGCTTGGGCTGTTGTTGACTTACACTGAAATGCTGCTGGGGTTGGACGTCTCCAGCAGCACAGCACCATTCCCTTACCAGCCTTTAACTTGAGTGCATTCTCCAAGTATTCGTCCTCAGAGATTTCCTTCCCATCCACCTCCAGCTGCAGTGTGAAGTCCCGGACCGTCCACACAAAAGTCGGGAAGATGGGGGCAACGTTTTCTGAATCCTCCAGTTCATCTTCGCTCTGCTCGGGTGCTGCTTTCAACTTGACCTGCTCAGTCAGCTTCATCACATAGCTAGGGAGCTGGCTAAGGAAACAGGGACCTCAGCTCTGAATGCAGGGGCATCACCACCCTGCAACCGCTCAGCACTTCACGGGCAAGAGAGGAGACTCTGTGGGGACAGAGATCAGCCGGGAACCGCCGGAAGGAAGAGGGAGAAAACCCCTCAGCCTGGAGGTCCACCACGTGGCACTCCTAAGGACTCAAAGCACAGCACTGGGCACCACCAGAAGGTCCGTTGGCTGTTTGAGGAACTAGGATTTGTCAAGCCCTTGCCCACCACTCAGGGAGAGGAGGGCACCCCTCCTGCTGCTGTCCCACTAAGGATACTGCAGCTGGTCCACGGCTTGCTGGTCAATGGTGCCTTTGCTGTTGTAGATCAGGGTGCTGGAGAGCAGCACGGTCAGCACAAAGATCCACATGTCGTTCTTCATGTCACCCTGGAGGAAGTACCCTTGGCTGTTACCAACAAGACCCCCTAAGTCTTGGGGGCAAAGCCCCACATGCCCAGACCCTCAATGCTCCTTACCGACAGGCCACGGCAAGACCAGGTCTTGGAGTGACCCACCCCCATGCCATCACCACCTCCTTCTCGAGCTGGGCTTATCCTCAGCTCTTAACTCTCAGGGTCCCACACACCTCTAGCAAAGTGCTCCCTGAGCTCCTCTGTCCTGTTCTGCTGCTCTTTCCCAGAAAAGCAGAGGAGTTTGGCACCTTGCCTGCCCCAGCCTCCTTCCCCATGGCCTCTGGCTCTTCCCAGCACGCTGGCTGAAGCCACCACAGGTGGTGGGAACCCCCCCGGCCTCTGGTCACCATGGCTGGTGACAAAGTGCTGGGAATGCGCAAAGGCAGCAGACGCTTCTTCCACACCTTCTCCACATCACCCAGCCCTTCCGTGTCCAGCAGCACCAGAGTGTGTCCAGGCTTGCACGGGTGAGGTACACACCACATCCAGATACCCCTGGTGTGGGACTGCACACCACTGCCCAAGGAGAAACCTGTGGGGAGGTCGCAAGGGTCTCAACAGCATTCGATACAGGTACGTTGGGCATCCGGGGCCGGGACCTCTCTCACCTTTCCTCTGACAAGCCAGCCTGTTCATGAGGTAGGACTTGCCAGTGCGGTACAGCCCTGTGATGGCCACCACCACCACGGGCTGGGTGATCCCTGACAGCACCTGCAGGGCCTCCTGCTGGACCACCAGCCCCTTCGTCCGCGTGTTCTCAATGAGGCACACGGGCTCCGGCACGTGGATTTCAGATGCCATTGCTGACGGCAAACACAGCCTGGAGAGGAGACTACAAGATGGGACGGTTAACACGGTGGGGACCTTCCACCTGCCTCCTCTTTTTCCCCATTGCAAGCGCTGCTGTGAAGACAACGATGGCCCTTAGACGAGGTGCACAGCCCCTTCCCATTTCCCTCCCAACAGAAACAGCTGCATTTTGGAAAGCCCGGCGGGATGGTGGGAGTGCTCTGCACTATGTCCTAAGCACCGCTTTGAAGTTTGCTGAGTGGAGAAATGTGCAAAAATGGGGGTGGGACATAGCGATGGCCTCAGGCAGGGCTCGAGACGAGAGGATCAACTGGAGAGTCACAGCAGCCCCAAGGAAAGGAGAGGTCAGGTGGCGAGGCTGAAGCTGAGGGGAGCACCCCAAGAATTTTTTCATTAATTTCTTATGCCGAACCCCATCAAAGCCCCTCTCACCCCCCGCTGTGCCTCCCACAGGGACATGCCTGCTGCTGGCCCATGCAAGGCACCCATCTCTCCTTTCCTCCTCCCACACGTTCATCACTGATGCCCTGGCGTCCCTGTCCCTTGTTGGGGTCCCTGTCACTTGCTGGGGTCAGCAGGAGCCATTCCGCAGCCCCAGAGTCCAGGGCTGCTTGCACCGGGTGGGGAGGAGGCATCAGGGGAAGGGACTCACCGTCGTCTTGTCGCCTGCCCTGGGCTGCAAGAGCTTTGCTGCAGCCTGGCTCCTGCCCGCCTTTGTCCTGTGCCCTGGGCCTGCACCTCCCCTCCTGTTCCGGGAAATGAAATGAGTCAGAGGCGAAAATGAAAGCCATCAGCTCAGAACAAACACTCCGAGCAGGCAAGACAGAGATGGTTTAATAAGTGAAGGAACAACGACGAAAAACAAACAACGCCACAGCAAACCCTCACCTCCTCCCAGCTGCCCGGGCCGTTTCAGAGCTGCACCCACCTTGGGAGACATCCCCCGACCCCCTTCTTCCTCGACCCCACCGCTTTTTCCTGCTGAGCGTGGCCTTATCTAGTGGGGAAGGGTGGGGAGATATGGGAAGAGGTTTCCCGGAGGAGCTGTGGATTCCCCATGGATCTTGCGCATGACCCACCGTTGGAAGTGCTCAAGGTCCGGTTGGAAGGGGCTGTGAACAACCTGATCGAGTGCAAGATGTCCCTGCTCACGGCGGGGAGTTCAGACTAGATGATTTTTGAAGGTCCTGGCCATGTCCTCACCCAACCTCTTGCCCACCCCCAGACCACTCACTGGTGGGGTGGTGTGAGCAGCAGAAAAGGCCCTTACTCTGTGTAAGCGCCGCTCAGCAATAGAGAAAACACCCCCGTGTTATCAACGCTGCTTTCAGCACAGTCCAAAGCACAGCCACATGCAGACTACAAGGAAGAAAATCAACTCCATCCCAGCCAAGACCAGCACAGGGTGAACAAGAAGTTGGGAGGGGACACAGCTGGGACACCTGACCTCCACCCGACTGTTCTGCTCTCCTGGCACACACAGCTTTTGCTTTGCCTATTTTCATCTTAACCTAGGAGTTGTCTCACTGCTGACTCTCTCCCCCATCCCACGAGTTTGCGAGTGAGCGAGGGGCTGCGTGGGGCTTAGTTGCCACCTGGGGTTAAACCACCACCAGCCAACGCCATCACCAGCCCCTCCCAGGCTCCAGTCAACCCCATGGACATGGAGGCAGCAAAAGGGCTCAGCCCATGCACAGACCCAGAACCTGCCCCACTACAACCTCCCGGACGCCCTGGGACTCGCTCCGGCAATGGCGAGCTCCACGGACAATGCCCACTCCTGGGCTTTGACTCCTCTCTGAGGACCTCACAAGCCCTGCCCTCTTCCAGCAACATCAAGGGGATTGACACTGGGGGACAAGAGGCTGCCCCTCCTGTCACGGGCACAGCGGGGAGGAGAGGAGAGCTTAGGGCACAGGGTGCGAGCCTGGGCGAGTCCTAACTTGCATGCAAAGCCATGGGGGGATGAACGCCTGCTCCCAGACACCCATTCCCCTTGCTCCATCCCAGAGCCTGAGCAGATCCTTGGACCTCGTCCCCCTCCTACCCGCTGGCATCCCACTCACTTGCTGGGGTCCCTGTCCCTTGCTGGGGTCAGCAGGAGCCATTCCGCAGCCCCAGCGTCCAGGGCTGCTTGCACGGGGTGGGGAGGAGGCATCATGGGAAGGGACTCACCGTCGTCTTCGTCGCCTGCCCTGGGCTGCAAGAGCTTTGCTGCAGCCTGGCTCCTGCCCGCCTTTGTCCTGTGCCCTGGGCCTGCACCTCCCCTCCTGTTCCCGGAAAGGAAGTGAGTCAGAGGCGAAAGTGAAAGCCATCAGTTCAGAACAAACACTCCGAGCAGGCAAGACAGAGATGGTTTAATAAGTGAAGGAACAACAACGAAAAACAAACAATGCAACGGAAAACCCTCACCTCCTCCCAGCTGCCCGGGCCGTTTCAGAGCTGCACCCACCTTGGGAGACATCCCCCGACCCCCTTCAGCTTGTCCTAGTTCCAGTATGGATAGGGTTAATTTTCCCCAGGCTCCGGCAGGGGCACGGGTATTCCATCTCCTGGGAGCCCGCCCAGTCGGTAGCCAGGGGCTGCCAGAGGAGGGGTTGGGAAGTCACCAGTTGGGAGAGGGCTGGGCTGTCCCCGGTCCGGTGGGTGAGCGGTGGTGCCGTCAACTGTCAATCAGCAGGGGCACGTTCCACTGTCCGTGTTGTTGTTGTTGTTTTCCTGTTCCCTTTGCTGTCCCGTTAAACCGCCTTTGTCTCAACCCACGAGTTTTGCTTTTTCTTCCAATTCTCCCCCACGGCTGTAGGGGTTTGAGAGAGCAGCTGCGTGGTTCCTTGTTGCCGTCTGAGGCTGAACCACCACAGGCTCCCGTCCCAACCTACCAATTGCTGCCTTTTAACTACGCATTATATCAAGATTAATCGCCTACCACACACACACCTCCAATGGAATGTGTACAAACTGTCTGAGAAAGAGGAAGAACATCCCTGATGGCAAACTCTCCTGGGATGGTCACCAACAGCAACCGAAGCTTTGAATTCAATGTTACATTCAGGAGTAGTTTTCTTAGATTTAACTTTATTGTGCTTATTGCTTGTAGCCATTTCATATATTAAAGTTTGGCGAAAGATGAAACAGATCATGTCAATAATTTGACTAGAATGTGGCAGTGGAGGGAGACAGTCTCACGGTGTGAGGGCTCGGCAGGGAAAACAGCCCCGGCACAACAGCAGGTGGAGGAGCAGAGCCCGGGCTTTGTCCCCGGGAGGTTCCCCAGGACCTTGCTGGCCGAGCAGGGTCAGTGCTCAAAGTGAGAAGAGCCTTGGGTGGGAAAAGCTCCATTGCAGAGGATGCCTTTCACCCGCCGCTCCCTGGGTCGCGGGCTCACTCCTTCTGGGTCACTCTGCCCGGGACTGACGCCAAGCAAACCAGGTCGCGCTCACCACGTGGATTCCTGGTTTACTCACAACCTCCGTGCTACTTCCCACAGCTGCAGAAAGTGCGACCCTAGGATATCAGCCAGCGGGCATAAACCTCGCTGGTCATGTTTCCCGTAGCCCTGGTGAGGAGCTCTCTACATGAGGTGTGCTACGTTCCACCGTGACGTGTTCTGAGACGGGCAAAATGCTCCCAGACCTGCCTGTTGGCCTTTCTGTGCCCCAAGCCACCCCGGCTTTAGATGTTCCCCGTGCCTTCAGATGGAGTGAGAGACCAGGTGCTCTGGGAGGGAAGAGGAGAACATCTTCTCCCGGAGGAGACATACATGAACATAGCAGATAGAGCGGTCCAAGCAAACAGGGCGGTCACTTCTGCACTCCGTGGCAAGCATATTTCAGGAAAAGCTTTAAAAATTTAACAGAATTCTACGTGGGGACACTACACACCTCTCTTCCCTTGTTACTAGAGAGGTTTAAAGAAAATCTTCATCATAACTTCATGCGTAATACCGCAATTGCCACACAAGCCAAAAATGATGCTACTGGTACCACTAAGTCCTTCCAGTTGAAGGTATTATTGCCATATCCCTGGTTCTGTCCAAAGCCGCCGCCTATACCACCAAAGGGTCCCGGACCCCGTCCAAAGGGGCCACCACTCCCACCGAAGCCACCGCCTATACCACCAAAGGGTCCCGGACCCGGTCCAAAGGGGCCTCCTTTATCAGCAAAGGGTCCCGGACCCGGTCCAAAAGGGCCTCCTTTACCACCAAAGGGTCCCGGACCCGGTCCAAAGGGGCCTCCTTTACCACCGAAGTCACCACTGGAACAGCCGCTCTCTTCCTGTGAAGAGAGTCAGATTGTCAGCAAGGGCACGGTGCGTGCTGTGGGAGCGGCACAGAGCCAAGAATCAATGGGAGGGACCCAGCTGGGACCCCTTCGCCATTCCTGCCTTCTAGCCACGTCGTGGCACCTGCACCCTCCCACTTCGTACCTTCGATTTACATTTGCTGGTCTTCGGGTGCTCCTCCCGCCGCTTCTTAGGCTGATCCTCCAGCTTCTTTCTCAGACGAGCCACCTCTTCTTCGGTGCTGTGCAACTTGTCCTGCAGCTTCTGCTTGTCTTCAGCCTCCTGCTTCCACCGGGCATCCCACTCCTGCTGAGCTCTCTCATACTGCTGTTGCACATCTGGGGACGGAGAAAGAGAGGTGTTGCAAAGGCAGGAGCTGAGCCCACAAGCCCCCAAGGAGTACTGTTGTGTGCCCCCCACCAAGCTTGGCCGTCTACAGGCAGTGACATTTCTCCTGCCCACAAGTTACCTTTCAGCTCCTTGTCCTTCTTTTCCAGGGCGAGGTCTATGTTGAGGATGTTCTTGTCCAGAGCCTCTCTGCGTTGGAGGAACTCCTGCAGGACGGCATCAGCCTGTAGGAGCACAGGTAGAAGAGGAGTCAAGGGCAGAAACAGCAGCTGGGGGGAAATGGTTACGTGGGGGAAGGGGATGGGACGTGGAGCCTCTTCCCGGCAGGGGAGCTGCTCTTGTTCCTACCATCACCCCCTTGCCAGGCAGTTCCCCATATTTCTCCAACAGCGCCTGCTGGTCTCCTTCGAACAGCTGGTGACCCCCCGGCACATTGTAGACACCATCGGTGATTTTTCTGTCCAAGTCCTGGAAGAGGTCCCTGAGCGCGGCCTCGCACTTCTCACGGGACGCCTGCTCGTTGTCCCTGCAGAACTTGTCCTTGATTGCCTCCACCTGGCACTGTCCGGAAAGGGGCAGAGGGAAGCAATCAGCCCAGGCTGAGCTGCGGCCACCGCTCTCACGCCGGGCAAAAATCAAGCCCTGTTGCCATGGAAACTGGGATCGCCAGTCCGTGGGGTAATCGGCCGGGAGGAGACAGGGGAGGAGGCCATTCTGCGCTCAGGAACATCTCTGGACCAAGGTGCCCAGGAGCAGAGAGCACGCCAGGGACCACGGGCTTCACAAAAGACAGGGGCAAGAATTAGTCGGCAGGAGAGGGGAAGCATGGAAGGCTACAGGCTTCCAGCCAGGGCAGAGACACATCTGGGCTGGGGCAAGAGAGCGGGCAGGGCTGAGCCTCGTCCCCTTTGCAGCACGGCTTTTGAACCTAGGGAGAAGAGGTGGTGCAGCAGGACAACTGACAGCCTGCAGAACGTGAGAGCGGGCCTTGGGACCGAGTCTGCTCTGCAGAGGGCACAGCAGTGTCCTCTGGCAGGAGGCAGGAGACCCCCTCCCCCCAGGACCATGCTATTTCCCCAAAGCTAAGGGGATGGTGGCGTCCCTGGGGGAATCCTGGCTAGGCTGGGGACCACCTACTGTAAGATCTGCCAGGAAAGAGCAGATCTCCTCCTCGAACGCCTGTTTCTGGAACAGCTCCAGCGTCTCCTGCTCGCACTGGGTGTGCAGATCCAGTAGCTCCTGAACCGTCTCCGTCGGCAGCTTCACCCGCCGCTCCATCAGGTCCTGGTACAACGTCACAGCCTCTTTCACTGCCGCTGCATTTACAGTCTTTGCCAGGGCGAGCACCGCGCTCTCCAGGCACGGCACTGCCCCGCTCCGGATGGTCTCCACGTAGCTCTCTGCCAGTTTCCCCAGCACTGCCAAGGAGGACCAAGGATGAGAGATCTGCAGCCTGAACAAAACACCGGCTCCCGCTCGCCGCTGGCTCCTGCCATATCCCTGCTGCCTGCCTGCCACAGCCTTCCTGAACTTCCTTTCCTAACTCTTTCCCACCCCGTCTACAGCATCCAGCGGCTCCAGATCCACAGGCAGGGACAGCAGCCAGCAGAAAACCTCTCCCTTTCCCCACCTCCACCATTTGGCTGGGCATTTGATCCTTCCCCAGAGGCAGAGCCAAGGGATGCTGGCCATCCAACCCTCTGCACAGCAGCACTCACGGGTCCCTGTTATGGTGCGGCCGCAAGGGATGGTCTTAGGCGGAGACTTTTCCCAGATGTGGCTGCAGAATTTCTCCACCTGCTGCTGGAATTCACAATCGATCTCATCGTCCGGAAGCTCCTCCAAGCGAACCAGGTCCCTCCTGTGGGCCGGCTGGTAAAAAACAAAGCACTTGCGATCCCGAAAGAACCGGCAGATGCATTCCCGGGGCTGGTTGTAGCGTTGGGTCTCTGGGCTGCTCCCTGTGGGGTAGGAGCACACGGAGCAAGTTCACCGGGGCTTGGGCTGTTGTTGACTTACACTGAAATGCTGCTGGGGTTGGACGTCTCCAGCAGCACAGCACCATTCCCTTACCAGCCTTTAACTTGAGTGCATTCTCCAAGTATTCGTCCTCAGAGATTTCCTTCCCATCCACCTCCAGCTGCAGTGTGAAGTCCCGGACCGTCCACACAAAAGTCGGGAAGATGGGGGCAACGTTTTCTGAATCCTCCAGTTCATCTTCGCTCTGCTCGGGTGCTGCTTTCAACTTGACCTGCTCAGTCAGCTTCATCACATAGCTAGGGAGCTGGCTAAGGAAACAGGGACCTCAGCTCTGAATGCAGGGGCATCACCACCCTGCAACCGCTCAGCACTTCACGGGCAAGAGAGGAGACTCTGTGGGGACAGAGATCAGCCGGGAACCGCCGGAAGGAAGAGGGAGAAAACCCCTCAGCCTGGAGGTCCACCACGTGGCACTCCTAAGGACTCAAAGCACAGCACTGGGCACCACCAGAAGGTCCTTTGGCTGTTTGAGGAACTAGGATTTGTCAAGCCCTTGCCCACCACTCAGGGAGAGGAGGGCACCTCTCCTGCTGCTGTCCCACCAAGGATACTGCAGCTGGTCCACGGCTTGCTGGTCAATGGTGCCTTTGCTGTTGTAGATCAGGGTGCTGGAGAGCAGCACCGTTAGCACAAAGATCCACATGTCGTTCTTCATGTCACCCTGGAGGAAGAACCTTTGGCTGTTACCAACAGGACCCCGTAAGTCTTGGGGGCAAAGCCCCACATGCCCAGACCCTCAATGCTCCTTACCGACAGGCCACGGCAAGACCAGGTCTTGGAGAGACCCACCCCCATGCCATCACCACCTCCTTCTCGAGCTGGGCTTATCCTCAGCTCTTAACTCTCAGGGTCCCACACACCTCTAGCAAAGTGCTCCCCGAGCTCCTCTGTCCTGTTCTGCTGCTCTTTCCCAGAAAAGCAGAGGAGTTTGGCACCTTGCCTGCCCCAGCCTCCTTCCCCATGGCCTCTGGCTCTTCCCAGCACGCTGGCTGAAGCCACCACAGGTGGTGGGAACCCCCCCGGCCTCTGGTCACCATGGCTGGTGACAAAGTGCTGGGAATGCGCAAAGGCAGCGGCCGCTTCTTCCACACCTTCTCCACATCACCCAGCCCTTCCGTGTCCAGCAGCACCAGAGTGTGTCCAGGCTTGCACGGGTGAGGTACACACCACATCCAGATACCTCTGGTGTGGGACTGCACACCACTGCCCAAGGAGAAACCTGTGGGGAGGTCGCAAGGGTCTCAACAGCGTTCGATACAGGTACGTTGGGCATCCGGGGCCGGGACCTCTCTCACCTTTCCTCTGACAAGCCAGCCTGTTCATGAGGTAGGACTTGCCAGTGCGGTACAGCCCTGTGATGGCCACCACCACCACGGGCTGGGTGATCCCTGACAGCACCTGCAGGGCCTCCTGCTGGACCACCAGCCCCTTCGTCCGCGTGTTCTCAATGAGGCACACGGGCTCCGACATGTGGATTTCAGATGACATTGCTGACGGCAAACACAGCCTGGAGAGGAGACTGCAAGATGGGACGGTTAACATGGTGGAGACCTTCCACCCGCCTCCTCTTTTTCCCCATTGCAAGCGCTGCTGTGAAGACAACGATGGTCCTTAGACGAGGTGCACAGCCCCTTCCCGTTTATCCCAACAGAAACAGCTGCATTTTGGAAAGCCCGGCGGGATGGTGGGAGTGCTCTGCACTATGTCCTGAGCACCGCTTTGAAGTTTGCTGAGTGGAGAAATGTGCAAAAATGGGGGTGGGACATAGCGATGGCCTCAGGCAGGGCTCGAGACGAGAGGATCAACTGGAGAGTCACACCAGCCCCAAGGAAAGGAGAGGTCAGGTGGCGAGGCTGAAGCTGAGGGGAGCACCCCAAGAATTTTTTCATAAATTTCTTATGCCGAACCCCATCAAAGCCCCTCTCACCCCCCGCTGTGCCTCCCACAGGGACGTGCGTGCGTGCTGCTGGCCCATGCAAGGCACCCATCTCTCCTTTCCTCCTCCCACACGTTCATCACTGATGCCCTGGCGTCCCTGTCCCTTGTTGGGGTCCCTGTCACTTGCTGGGGTCAGCAGGAGCCATTCCACAGCCCCAGCGTCCAGGGCTGCTTGCACGGGGTGGGGAGGAGGCATCAGGGGAAGGGACTCACCGTTGTCTTGTCGCCTGCCCTGGGCTGCAAGAGCTTTGCTGCAGCCTGGCTCCTGCCCGCCTTTGTCCTGTGCCCTGGGCCTGCACCTCCCCTCCTGTTCCGGGAAATGAAATGAGTCAGAGGCGAAACTGAAAGCCATCAGCTCAGAACAAACACTCCGAGCAGGCAAGACAGAGATGGTTTAATAAGTGAAGGAACAACAACGAAACACAAACAACGCCACAGCAAACCCTCACCTCCTCCCAGCTGCCCGGGCCATTTCAGAGCTGCACCCACCTTGGGAGACATCCCCCGACCCCTTTCTTCCTCGACCCCACCACTTTTTCCTGCTGAGCGTGGCCTTATCTAGTGGGGAAGGGTGGGGAGATATGGGAAGAGGTTTCCCGGAGGAGCTGTGGATTCCCCATGGATCTTTCGCATGACCCACCGTTGGAAGTGCTCAAGGTCCGGTTGGAAGGGGCTTTGAACAACCTGATCGAGTGCAAGATGTCCCTGCTCACGGCGGGGGGTTCGGACTAGATGATTTTTGAAGGTCCTGGCCATGTCCTCACCCAACCTCTTGCCCACCCCCAGACCACTCACTGGTGGGGTGGTGTGAGCAGCAGAAAAGGCCCTTACTCTGTGTAAGCGCCGCTCAGCAATAGAGAAAACACCCCCGTGTTATCAACGCTGCTTTCAGCACAGTCCAAAGCACAGCCACATGCAGACTACAAGGAAGAAAATCAACTCCATCCCAGCCAAGACCAGCACAGGGTGAACAAGAAGTTGGGAGGGGACACAGCTGGGACACCTGACCTCCACCCGACTGTTCTGCTCTCCTGGAACACACAGCTTTTGCTTTGCCTATTTTCATCTTAACCTAGGAGTTGTCTCACTGCTGACTCTCTCCCCCATCCCACGAGTTTGCGAGTGAGCGAGGGGCTGCGTGGGGCTTAGTTGCCACCTGGGGTTAAACCACCACCAGCCAACGCCATCACCAGCCCCTCCCAGGCTCCAGTCAACCCCATGGACATGGAGGCAGCAAAAGGGCTCAGCCCATGCACAGGCCCAGAACCTGCCCCACTACAACCTCCCGGATGCCCTGGGACTCGCTCCGGCAATGGCGAGCTCCACGGACACTGCCCACTCCTGGGCTTTGGCTCCTCTCTGAGGACCTCACAAGCTCTGCCCTCTTCCAGCAACATCAAGGGGATTGACACTGGGGGACAAGAGGCTGCCCCTCCTGTCACGGGCACAGCGGGGAGGAGAGGAGAGCTTAGGGCACAGGGTGCGAGCCTGGGCGAGTCCTAACTTGCATGCAAAGCCATGGGGGGATGAACGCCTGCTCCCAGACACCCATTCCCCTTGCTCCATCCCAGAGCCTGAGCAGACCTTTGGACCTCGTCCTCCTCCCACCCGCTGGCGTCCCCCTCACTTGCTGGGGTCCCTGTCCCTTGTTGGGGTCCCTGTCCCTTGTTGGGGTCCCTGTCCCTTGCTGGGGTCAGCAGGAGCCATTCCACAGCCCCAGCGTCCAGGGCTGCTTGCACGGGGTGGGGAGGAGGCATCAGGGGAAGGGACTCACCGTTGTCTTCGTCGCCTGCCCTGGGCTCCAAGAGCTTTGCTGCAGCCTGGCTCCTGCCCGCCTTTGTCCTGTGCCCTGGGCCTGCACCTCCCCTCCTATTCCCGGAAAGGAAGTGAGTCAGAGGCGAAAATGAAAGCCATCAGCTCAGAACAAACACTCCGAGCAGGCAAGACAGAGATGGTTTAATAAGTGAAGGAACAATAACGAAAACCAAACAATGCAACAGCAAACCCTCACCTCCTCCCAGCTGCCCGGGCCGTTTCAGAGCTGCACCCACCTTGGGAGACATCCCCCGACCCCCTTCTTCCGTGACCCCACCGCTTTTTCCTGCTGAGTGTGGCCTTATCTAGTGGGGAAGGGTGGGGACATATGGGAAGAGGTTTCCCTTTGTTTTCCCCATCAGGACAGGTGACCAAAAATTGACCAACAGGGGTATTCCATCCCCTCTGCCCCGTGCTCAGTATCAAAGCTGAGGGATCAGAGGGTCAGCTCGCTTCCTTCAACGGCCGACGTCCAAGGAGGACCTTGTCTGCTCATCTGCCTTTGATCCCGATCCGTGTGTTCCTCACTCCAACTCTGGAGCCTGGTTCCCACCCGTCGCTGAGCCCAGTCTGGGACTTCCCCAGTGCCTGCCGGTGACGTCGTCTTGGGAACTTAATACCATTCTGTATATACCGTATCTATTTATCTATGTATATATGTGTCACTCGCAAGGAGACCAGCTCCAGGGCAGGTAAGTCCGCACTGGGGAAGGGAATCGCGGCAAAAAAGGGCCGGCTAGGGGCTCGTTTTCGAGGCTTTTCGAAGCCGGGAGAAGCCGCCAGCCTGGGCCAGTACCTGGCACTTTCAGGGGGCGGAGGCAGCTGAGGAGCCGAGGGCGGAGCCAGCGCCCCCCGGCGGCAGGTGTGAACGAGCAGGGGGTGGGACCGACCCCCCCTCCTAAAAGAAGCCCTTCGGGGGGCAGCACTGAGCAAACAAGCAGGGAGTGGGCGTCACCTGGGCGTCACCCAGGGAACCACCCGGGAGCACCACGACGAGGGTGTAATTCCTGGCCTGGGGAAGAGGGTGGCTCTTAGGGATGCACGGATCCTGAGCTTGGAGAAAGTGGTATTTGAATACCAGGGAAGGAAGCTTCCTCTTCGCACCCTGGACCTAGGCCCCAGGGAGGCAGCAGACCTCCCTATGCACCGGGTCCGGACTGCATATTGGGCCCTCTGCTCCCTTCAACAGCGAGTCACCTGTGACAAGGACCCGTCTTCTCTTCTTTACTGCAGAGGTTTTGATGCGGGGGGAGGTCTGACTGGACCTCGCTGACACCTCCAAGATAGGAGAACTATCCTGCTTGTCATCGTCCAGGTTCCCTTGCAGAGCACTGTACCCGTTACACAATGGCACCCGGGAAGATGGGGTAGTCACCGGGCAGTCCCGAGTGCGGCGCCTGTTGCACTGGGCAGGAACTTCCTGACGTTGCCCGCTGTCCTCTGAGTCACCACCTTCAGTCAGGGGGAGAGAGGACAGGGAGTTCCCTGCTGCAGGGGTTCTGTCTGCCAGCTGGGTTTCTGTCGTGGGATGCAGGATTGTACTCCACAAATCTCTCTCCCTCTCGCTTTACCTGATGGCCCTCAACCAACTGCTCCTCCCTGAGCTCCATCACTAATCGGAGGAGATCCTCTACCTGGGCACATCTCCCACAGGCGTGCCCATCACTGCCATCCGACACTGGAGTGAGAGCAGGGCACACCCTGCAGCCTGGTGTCTGTGTGGCAGCGTGTTCCCACAGGAGCTCTGTCTGAGAGGCTGCATCAGACCTGGTGGTTGTGGAGATCATGGATGCCACGGTCTTCTGGCGAGTAGTTACCATCGCTACCTGGCCGGGTTGGCAGTCTCTCAGCCCTCTCCCGCACGAACTGCCGTGCGAACCGCTGTGACTGGACTGTTGTGTCGTGCCCTGTTTGGCCGCCCGCTTCCCCAGCCCAGGAATTACACCCTCGTCATGGTGCTCCCGGGTGGTTCCCTGGGTGACGCCCAGGTGACGCCCACTCCCTGCTTGTTTGCTCAGTGCTGCCCCCCGAAGGGCTTCTTTTAGGAGGGGGGGTCGGTCCCACCCCCTGCTCGTTCACACCTGCCGCCGGGGGGCGCTGGCTCCGCCCTCGGCTCCTCAGCTGCCTCCGCCCCCTGAAAGTGCCAGGTACTGGCCCAGGCTGGCGGCTTCTCCCGGCTTCAAAAAGCCTCGAAAACGAGCCCCTAGCCGGCCCTTTTTTGCCGCGATTCCCTTCCCCAGTGCGGACTTACCTGCCCTGGAGCTGGTCTCCTTGCGAGTGACACATATATACATAGATAAATAGATACGGTATATACAGAATGGTATTAAGTTCCCAAGACGACGTCACCGGCAGGCACTGGGGAAGTCCCAGACTGGGCTCAGCGACGGGTGGGAACCAGGCTCCAGAGTTGGAGTGAGGAACACACGGATCGGGATCAAAGGCAGATGAGCAGACAAGGTCCTCCTTGGACGTCGGCCGTTGAAGGAAGCGAGCTGACCCTTTGATCCCTCAGCTTTGATACTGAGCACGGGGCAGACGGGATGGAATACCCCTGTTGGTCAATTTTTGGTCACCTGTCCTGATGGGGAAAACAAAGGGAAACCTCTTCCCATATGTCCCCACCCTTCCCCAGTAGATAAGGCCACACTCAGCAGGAAAAAGCGGTGGGGTCGAGGAAGAAGGGGGTCGGGGGATGTCTCCCAAGGTGGGTGCAGCTCTGAAACGGCCCGGGCAGCTGGGAGGAGGTGAGGGTTTTCCGTTGCATTGTTTGTTTTTCGTTATTGTTCCTTCACTTATTAAACCATCTCTGTCTTGCCTGCTCGGAGTGTTGGTTCTGAGCTGATGGCTTTCACTTTCGCCTCTGACTCATTTCCTTTCCGGGAATAGGAGGGGAGGTGCAGGCCCAGGGCACAGGACAAAGGCGGGCAGGAGCCAGGCTGCAGCAAAGCTCTTGCAGCCCAGGGCAGGCGACAAGACAACGGTGAGTCCCTTCCCCTGATGCCTCCTCCCCACCCCGTGCAAGCAGCCCTGGACGCTGGGGCTGTGGAATGGCTCCTGCTGACCCCAGCAAGTGACAGGGACCCCAGCAAGTGACAGGGACCCCAACAAGGGACAGGGACCCCAACAAGGGACAGGGACCCCAGCAAGTGACGGGAACGCCAGCGGGTGGGAGGAGGACGAGGTCCAAAGGTCTGCTCAGGCTCTGGGATGGAGCAAGGGGAATGGGTGTCTGGGAGCAGGCGTTCATCCCCCCATGGCTTTGCATGCAAGTTAGGACTCGCCCAGGCTCGCACCCTGTGCCCTAAGCTCTCCTCTCCTCCCCGCTGTGCCCGTGACAGGAGGGGCAGCCTCTTGTCCCCCAGTGTCAATCCCCTTGATGTTGCTGGAAGAGGGCAGGGCTTGTGAGGTCCTCAGAGAGGAGCCAAAGCCCAGGAGTGGGCAGTGTCTGTGGAGCTCGCCATTGCCGGAGCGAGTCCCAGGGCATCCGGGAGGTTGTAGTGGGGCAGGTTCTGGGCCTGTGCATGGGCTGAGCCCTTTTGCTGCCTCCATGTCCATGGGGTTGACTGGAGCCTGGGAGGGGCTGGTGATGGCGTTGGCTGGTGGTGGTTTAACCCCAGGTGGCAACTAAGCCCCACGCAGCCCCTCGCTCACTCGCAAACTCGTGGGATGGGGGAGAGAGTCAGCAGTGAGACAACTCCTAGGTTAAGATGAAAATAGGCAAAGCAAAAGCTGTGTGTGCCAGGAGAGCAGAACAGTCGGGTGGAGGTCAGGTGTCCCAGCTGTGTCCCCTCCCAACTTCTTGTTCACCCTGTGCTGGTCTTGGCTGGGATGGAGTTGATTTTCTTCCTTGTAGTCTGCATGTGGCTGTGCTTTGGACTGTGCTGAATGCAGCGTTGATAACACGGGGGTGTTTTCTCTATTGCTGAGCGGCGCTTACACAGAGTAAGGGCCTTTTCTGCTGCTCACACCACCCCACCAGTGAGTGGTCTGGGGGTGGGCAAGAGGTTGGGTGAGGACATGGCCAGGACCTTCAAAAATCATCTAGTCCGAACCCCCGCCGTGAGCAGGGACATCTTGCACTCGATCAGGTTGTTCACAGCCCCTTCCAACTGGACCTTGAGCACGTCCAACGGTGGGTCATGCGAAAGATCCATGGGGAATCCACAGCTCCTCCAGGAAACCTCTTCCCATATCTCCCCACCCTTCCCCAGTAGATAAGGCCACGCTCAGCAGGAAAAAGTGGTGGGGTTGAAGAAGAAGGGGGTCGGGGGATGTCTCCCAAGGTGGGTGCAGCTCTGAAACTGCCCGGGCTGCTGGGAGGAGGTGAGGGTTTGCTGTGGCGTTGTTTGTTTTTCGTTGTTCCTTCACTTATTAAACCATCTCTGTCTTGCCTGCTCGGAGTGTTTGTGCTGAGCCGATGGCTTTCACTTTCGCCTCTGACTCACTTCTTTTCCCGGAACAGGAGGGGAGGTGCAGGCCCAGGGCACAGGACAAAGGCGGGCAGGAGCCAGGCTGCAGCAAAGCTCTTGCAGCCCAGGGCAGGCGACGAAGACGACGGTGAGTCCCTTCCCCTGATGCCTCCTCCCCACCCCGTGCAAGCAGCCCTGGACGCTGGGGCTGTGGAATGGCTCCTGCTGACCCCAGCAAGTGACAGGGACCCCAACAAGGGACAGGGACGCCAGGGCATCAGTGATGAACGTGTGGGGGGAGGAAAGGAGAGATGGGTGCCTTGCATGGGCCAGCAGCACGCACGTCCCTGTGGGAGGCACAGCGGGGGGTGAGAGGGGCTTTGATGGGGTTCGGCATAAGAAATTAATGAAAAAATTCTTGGGGTGCTCCCCTCAGCTTCAGCCTCGCCACCTGACCTCTCCTTTCCTTGGGGCTGGTGTGACTCTCCAGTTGATCCTCTCGTCTCGAGCCCTGCCTGAGGCCATCGCTATGTCCCACCCCCATTTTTGCACATTTCTCCACTCAGCAAACTTCAAAGCGGTGCTTAGGACATAGTGCAGAGCACTCCCATCATCCCGCCGGGCTTTCTGAAATGCAGCTGTTTCTGTTGGGAGGGAAACGGGAAGGGGCTGTGCACCTCGTCTAAGGGCCATCGTTGTCTTCACAGCAGCGCTTGCAATGGGGAAAAAGAGGAGGCAGGTGGAAGGTCTCCACCGTGTTAACCGTCCCATCTTGCAGTCTCCTCTCCAGGCTGTGTTTGCCGTCAGCGATGGCATCTGAAATCCACATGTCGGAGCCCGTGTGCCTCATTGAGAACACGCGGACGAAGGGGCTGGTGGTCCAGCAGGAGGCCCTGCAGGTGCTGTCAGGGATCACCCAGCCCGTGGTGGTGGTGGCCATCACAGGGCTGTACCGCACTGGCAAGTCCTACCTCATGAACAGGCTGGCTTGTCAGAGGAAAGGTGAGAGAGGTCCCGGCCCCGGATGCCCAACGTACCTGTATTGAACGCTGTTGAGACCCTTGCGACCTCCCCACAGGTTTCTCCTTGGGCAGTGGTGTGCAGTCCCACACCAGGGGTATCTGGATGTGGTGTGTACCTCACCCGTGCAAGCCTGCACACACTCTGGTGCTGCTGGACACGGAAGGGCTGGGTGATGTGGAGAAGGTGTGGAAGAAGCGGCCGCTGCCTTTGCGCATTCCCAGCACTTTGTCACCAGCCATGGTGACCAGAGGCCGGGGGGGTTCCCACCACCTGTGGTGGCTTCAGCCAGCGTGCTGGGAAGAGCCAGAGGCCATGGGGAAGGAGGCTGGGGCAGGCAAGGTGCCAAACTCCTCTGCTTTTCTGGGAAAGAGCAGCAGAACAGGACAGAGGAGCTCAGGGAGCACTTTGCTAGAGGTGTGTGGGACCCTGAGAGTTAAGAGCTGAGGATAAGCCCAGCTCGAGAAGGAGGTGGTGATGGCATGGGGGTGGGTCTCTCCAAGACCTGGTCTTGCCGTGGCCTGTCGGTAAGGAGCATTGAGGGTCTGGGCATGTGGGGCTTTGCCCCCAAGACTTACGGGGTCTTGTTGGTAACAGCCAAAGGTTCTTCCTCCAGGGTGACATGAAGAACGACATGTGGATCTTTGTGCTGACCGTGCTGCTCTCCAGCACCCTGATCTACAACAGCAAAGGCACCATTGACCAGCAAGCCGTGGACCAGCTGCAGTATCCTTGGTGGGACAGCAGCAGGAGGGGTGCCCTCCTCTCCCTGAGTGGTGGGCAAGGGCTTGACAAATCCTAGTTCCTCAAACAGCCAAAGGACCTTCTGGTGGTGCCCAGTGCTGTGCTTTGAGTCCTTAGGAGTGCCACGTGGTGGACCTCCAGGCTGAGGGGTTTTCTCCCTCTTCCTTCCGGCGGTTCCCGGCTGTTCTCTGTCCCCGCAGAGTCTCCTCTCTTGCCCGTGAAGTGCTGAGCGGTTGCAGGGTGGCGATGCCCCTGCATTCAGAGCTGAGGTCCCTGTTTCCTTAGCCAGCTCCCTAGCTATGTGATGAAGCTGACTGAGCAGGTCAAGTTGAAAGCAGCACCCGAGCAGAGCGAAGATGAACTGGAGGATTCAGAAAACGTTGCCCCCATCTTCCCGACTTTTGTGTGGACGGTCCGGGACTTCACACTGCAGCTGGAGGTGGATGGGAAGGAAATCTCTGAGGACGAATACTTGGAGAATGCACTCAAGTTAAAGGCTGGTAAGGGAATGGTGCTGTGCTGCTGGAGACGTCCAACCCCAGCAGCATTTCAGTGTAAGTCAACAACAGCCCAAGTCCCGGTGAACTTGCTCCGTGTGCTCCTACCCCACAGGGAGCAGCCCAGAGACCCAACGCTACAACCAGCCCCGGGAATGCATCTGCCGGTTCTTTCGGGATCGCAAGTGCTTTGTTTTTTACCAGCCGGCCCACAGGAGGGACCTGGTTCGCTTGGAGGAGCTTCAGGACGATGAGATCGATTGTGAATTCCGGGAGCAGGTGGAGAAATTCTGCAGCCACATCTGGGAAAAGTCTCCGCCTAAGACCATCCCTTGCGGCCGCACCATAACAGGGACCCGTGAGTGCTGCTGTGCAGAGGGTTGGATGGCCAGCATCCCTTGGCTCTGCCTCTGGGGAAGGATCAAATGCCCAGCCAAATGGTGGAGGTGGGGAAAGGGAGAGGTTTTCTGCTGGCTGCTGTCCCTGCCTGTGGATCTGGAGCCGCTGGATGCTGTAGACGGGGTGGGAAAGAGGAAAGGAAGTTCAGGAAGGCTGTGGCAGGCAGGCAGCGGGGATATGGCAGGAGCCAGCGGCGAGCGGGAGCCGGTGTTTTGTTCAGGCTGCAGATCTCTCATCCTTGGTCCTCCTTGGCAGTGCTGGGGAAACTGGCAGAGAGCTACGTGGAGACCATCCGGAGCGGGGCAGTGCCATGCCTGGAGACCGCAGTGCTCGCCCTGGCAAAGACTGTAAATGCAGCGGCAGTGAAAGAGGCTGTGACGTTGTACCAGGACCTGATGGAGCGGCGGGTGAAGCTGCCGACGGAGACGGTTCAGGAGCTACTGGATCTGCACACCCAGTGCGAGCGGGAGACGCTGGAGCTGTTCCAGAAACAGGCGTTCGAGGAGGAGATCTGCTCTTTCCTGGCAGATCTTACAGTAGGTGGTCCCCAGCCCAGCCAGGATTCCCCCAGGGACGCCACCATCCCCTTAGCTTTGGGGAAACAGCATGGTCCTGGGGGGAGGGGGTCTCCTGCCTCCTGCCAGAGGACACTGCTGTGCCCTGTGCAGAGCAGACTCGGTCCCAAGGCCCGCTCTCACGTTCTGCAGGCTGTCAGTTGTCCTGCTGCACCACCTCTTCTCCCTAGGTTCAAAAGCCGTGCTGCAAAGGGGACGAGGCTCAGCCCTGCCCGCTCTCTTGCCCCAGCCCAGATGTGTCTCTGCCCTGGCTGGAAGCCTGTAGCCTTCCACGCTTCCCCTCTCCTGCCGACTAATTCTTGCCCCTGTCTTTTGTGAAGCCCGTGGTCCCTGGCGTGCTCTCTGCTCCTGGGCACCTTGGTCCAGAGATGTTCCTGAGCGCAGAATGGCCTCCCCCTGTGTCTCCTCCCAGCCGATTACCCACACGGACTGGCGATCCCAGTTTCCATGTCAACAGGGCTTGATTTTTGCCCGGCGTGAGAGCGGTGGCCGCAGCTCAGCCTGGGCTGATTCCTTCCCTCTGCCCCTTTCCGGACAGTGCCAGGTGGAGGCAATCAAGGACAAGTTCTGCAGGGACAACGAGCAGGCGTCCCGTGAGAAGTGCGAGGCCGCGCTCAGGGACCTCTTCCAGGACTTGGACAGAAAAATCACCGATGGTGCCTACAACGTGCCGGGGGGTCACCAGCTGTTCGAAGGAGACCAGCAGGCGCTGTTGGAGAAATATGGGGAACTGCCTGGCAAGGGGGTGATGGTAGGAACAAGAGCAGCTCCCCTGCCGGGAAGAGGCTCCACGTCCCATCCCCTTCCCCCACGTAACCATTTCCCCCCAGCTGCTGTTTCTGCCCTTGACTCCTCTTCTACCTGTGCTCCTACAGGCTGATGCCGTCCTGCAGGAGTTCCTCCAACGCAGAGAGGCTCTGGACAAGAACATCCTCAACATAGACCTCGCCCTGGAAAAGAAGGACAAGGAGCTGAAAGGTAACTTGTGGGCAGGAGAAATGTCACTGCCTGTAGACGGCCAAGCTTGGTGGGGGGCACACAACAGTACTCCTTGGGGGCTTGTGGGCTCAGCTCCTGCCTTTGCAACACCTCTCTTTCTCCATCCCCAGATGTGCAACAGCAGTATGAGAGAGCTCAGCAGGAGTGGGATGCCCGGTGGAAGCAGGAGGCTGAAGACAAGCAGAAGCTGCAGGACAAGTTGCACAGCACCGAAGAAGAGGTGGCTCGTCTGAGAAAGAAGCTGGAGGATCAGCTTAAGAAGCGGCGTGAGGAGCACCCAAAGACCAGCAAACGTAAATCGAAGGTACGAAGTGGGAGGGTGCAGGTGCCACGACGTGGCTAGTAGGCAGGAATGGCGAAGGGGTCCCAGCTGGGTCCCTCCCATTGATTCTTGGCTCTGTGCTGCTCCCACAGCACGCACCGTGCCCTTGCTGACAATCTGACTCTTTTCACAGGAAGAGAGCGGCTGTTCCAGTGGTGACTTCGGTGGTAAAGGAGGCCCCTTTGGACCGAGTCCGGGACCCTTTGGTGGTATAGGCGGTGGCTTCGGTGGGAGTGGTGGCCCCTTTGGACCGGGTCCGGGACCCTTTGGTGGTAACGGAGGCCCCTTTGGATGGGGTTCGGGACACTCTGGCGGCTTTGGACAGGAGCAGGGATATGGCCAAAATAACTACAACCGGTGGGAATACTTCAGGCCACCATCTTTGCTTGATTTGATTATGCTGATTATGGGATTCCGCTGGAGGTAACCATGAAGATTTTCTTTAAAACCCCTCTAGTAACAAGGGAAGAGAGGTGTGTAGTGTCCCCACGTAGAATTCTGTTAGAATTTTTAAAGCTTTTCCTGCAAGATTCTTGCCACGGAGTGCAGAATTGACCGCCCTGTCTGCTTGTACCACTCTATCTGCTATGTTCATGTATGTCTCCTCCGGGAGAAGATGTTCTCCTCTTCCCTCCCAGAGCACCTGGTCTCTCACTCCATCTGAAGGCACAGGGAACATCTAAAGCCGGGGTGGCCCGGGGCACAGAAAGGCCAACAGACAGGTCTGGGAGCATTTTGCCCGTCTCAGAACACGTCACGGAGGAACGTAGCACACCTCGTGTAGAGACCTCCTCACCAGGGCTACGGGAAACATGACCAGCGAGGTTTATGCCCGCTGGCTGATATCCTAGGGTCGCACTTTCTGCAGCTGCGGGAAGTAGCACGGAGGTTGTGAGTAAACCAGGAATCCACGTGGTGAGCGCGACCTGGTTTGCTTGGCGTTAGTCCCAGGCGGAGTGACCCAGAAGGAGTGAGCCCGCGATCCAGGGAGCGGCAGGTGAAAGGCATCCTCTGCAATGGAGCTTTTCCCACCCAAGGCTCTTCTCACTTTGAAGCCGTGAGGAAGTTCTGCCTGCCGTGATGTCCTGCTCTCTACTCGGTCACCCCCTCTTCCCTCTCTTCACACCAGGAGATCCCCAAGTGCCCCTTCCCTGTTTGCACAGGCAGCTTTTGCTTCACCTATTAAACTGTCTTTATCTCGACCGATGCATTGTCTCACTTTTACCCTTCCCGTCCTCTCCTCCATCCACTATTGGCGTGGGGCTCAGCTGCCTCCCGGGGTCAGCCCATGTCACTCATGGGCAAAGGGGTTTCCCCCTTTGCTACAGGGAATTACATTTTCAGCCGCACCTGGAGAAGAAGCAGGGACACTAACATGAAGATGTAGAGGTTTTTGAGTTCTTTATGGACAGAGGGGCTGCTCCAAAGGCAGTTACCCCAGTGACGCTCGCCCCTCAAATGCCTTCCCTGCTGTGTGGGCACTCCATCCCTGCAGGGGAGGTCCTCAGGTGAGAGAGGAAGGTCTGCAGGTGACAGAGGGAGGTCTGCGGAGCACTGACCCTGCTTGGCCAGCAAGGTCCTGGGGAACCTCCCGGGGACAAAGCCCGGGCTCTGCTCCTCCACCTGCTGTTGTGCTGGGGCTGTTTTCCCTGCCGAGCCCTCACACCGTGAGACTGTCTCCCTTCATTGCCACACTCTAGTCAAATTATTGACATCATTTGTTTCATCTTTTGCCAAATTTTGGTGCAGTACCATGGTCCCATACACCACACGCGTAAACATCAATGGTTTGCCGTTGGTTCCCACGCTCTTGGGCCCGTACTCTATGTTCTAAGGGACAGAGGACGGTTCCACGGTGGCTTAATCCCAGCGCAATGACTGGGCGTATGGTGGGTACCGAAGCATTGCGTATTGTCACAACAAAAGCTGTGGCTTTACTGCTGGTGAGGTCATAAGTGAACGTAAGCAAACGCCACCGAGACTGGAAATCCTTTTTCAGGGATTGCATTATCCTTTTGATCTCGGTGGGCAAGGTGCCCTCATCGCCTTCCCTTATAAGTGCCTCTGTGGTAGATTGCACCCAGAACTGGGAAATGGTTTTCTTACCAGGAAACCCATACCCAGAGAAAGATTTGTGATATGATAAAAAGAAAAAAAAAACAAACCATAAATTGGATACTAGGTGCCCTTCCCTCAGTCTCTGGGACCTGGTCAATCATTTTGTTGTAGAAGTTTATCAGGTTGGTCTCCTTCTGGAATCCATGGTGGCTACACCTGGTGATTTTCTTGTTGTTCACGTGCCTGGAAATGGTTTCCAGGATTAGCTGCTCCTTCTTGTTCCTAGGGATCAAGATGAGGCTGGCTGGCCCGTAGATCCAAGTCTGGCTATGTCATTGGTGCCTTCTTGGAAGAGCAGCAGGGAATAACAGTCCAAGGGCTGGAATAGCTTCAGCAGCCTCTCAGCAATGCACCTCTTGATCAAAGGCAGCAGAAGGAGTTTTTTAGAAGCTTCCAGAGGTTTCTAGCGGCTTGTTGAGGGTCAAGGAATCCTGTGTCTCTTCTTATCTGGTACCCTCACCTTCCTCAGAGGGTACCCTGGAGCCCCCTGACAATCTTAGACAAAGCCCCCATTTCAAAACATTTCCAGGACACTGTTGGGCGAAGCCCTGAGGAACTTGGTGGGAATTCAGTGCTCCTCCTCATGTGAGTGGAAGGTTGGTCTAGAGACTTCCCAAGGTCCCTTCTGATCTGGATGCTTTGGTGTTTCTGCCACCACTGACAGCAGTTAGTGCGATTCTTGTAGACGTGAATTCCTCCTCTGCACGTGGCTTAGCACCAAGTGTGGCAAACGCAGCACCAGCCCCTCCCACGGTGTGATGTTGGCTCTTGGGCCTGCAGCATTTTGAGTTCCAAGTTTATTTGTGAAGGGCTACTTGTTCAGATCGCGCCCTCTTCACAGCCCGCAACACCTGTGCGTGACATCAAGGTGACAAGGGAGAGTGACACAGGCAAAAAGCCATGGCAGGAGGATGACGACATTCTCACAACCGTGACATCCTTTGCACATCCAAGAGAAGCCAACAGGATTGGAAGAGTCTTAAAGATCTCAGGGGTGCAGTTGTAAGGTCAGCTGTCTCGCTAAGGGAGGCTCAGCGAGCTGGATTTGTTCAGTCAGAAGAAAAGGTGACTTTGAGGAGACCACAGAAGAGCCTTCCCACCCCTTTCAGGAGGTAACTGGAGGAGTCGAGCTCTTCACCACGGTACGTGATGGGAGGATGATGGCCAATGACCAACAAGAATGTTTCCCAGAGAGCTGGTGCCATCTCCATCTTTGGAGGTTTTCAGGCCAAAAATGAATAAAATCCTGCGCAAGCTGGTGCAACCTGATGGCTGACCCTGCTGTGAGCAGGCGATTGGGCTAGAGACATCCTGAGGTCCCTTCCAGTGTTGCCATCCACTACAGGCATTTTCCCTGAGGATGGTCGGGAAAGCACTCATGTTGCCGTGGCCATGGAAATAATGCAGACCTAAGTATGGTCAGATCAACAGCAGTTTTGTGTCCACGCCAGTCAGTCTTTCTCAGGTGAAGGGCTGCTTGGCAGATGCCCCCACACAGCCATGACCTTATCCTTGGCTTCATCTCGTATTTCCTTCTTCCCTCTTTTGTCCCTCCCAAGTTCTTCCCTTGGATCATCCTCATGCCCTCCCATACAAACAGCCCACCCCTCTTAAAGCTTCCCTTGTTGGCTCTGGTTTTGCTTCTTTTGTCCCTTCAGTTGGTGTTTCTGGGATGGTCACCATGGTAATGCCTACCTTGGCTTGCAATTTCATTTAACTAGTGTCTCCTCTTTTAATGTATGATCTGTCCTGTCCTTTAAATTCCTTATGCTCTGTCCTTGTGCCAGACACCCCAAGTCAGGTGGGGCATCTGCACGCTCACACTAACAGCAGGCACAATGGAGCTTCAGTCCAAGTGCACCTTGAGAAACTCAGGGATTACGCCAACAGAAACCTCAAGAAGATTTCAAGGAGATGGGATCTTCTCCTTCTGATCTTCTACGTTAGGGGACAAAACAACCCTGTAGATCAAAGCAGGCTTGGACCTGAACTGAATGAGGAGCAACCTGGAGGAGAAGGGCCTGGGCATTACGAGCGATGCCATACAGGACCGTGGTGCTAACCATGAATATGGCCACGTGCACATTGGGCTGCGCCGGGAGGAGCGTGGCCACCCAGGCAAGGGGAGTTATCACCCCCAGGGCTTAGCACTGGTGTGGCCACATCTGGAATAGTGTGTCCTCATGTGGGGCTCTCTCTTCTGGAGGAGCGGGGAGGAACTGGAGTGGGCCCACAGGAGGGCTACCAAGATGGGGTTAGGGACCATGTGCAGAAAGGCTGAGAGGTGGGGACCACATTGGCATGGTGAAGTGGCAGCTCAGGGAAGAATAATAGTAGCTTCAGAAAGCTTGACTGTTACTGTCAGAGATGATCGCGTGGTTTTTGGTAGAGGGAAAGAGCACGAGACAGGAAAGCCATGTGAAACTGCAGTTTTGAATGTCCAGATGGACGTGAGGAGACAGAAACGTCGCTCGAAGGAAGGTGGTGCTTTGGCGCAACAGGTCACTCAGAGGGAGTCTGCGTTAACCCATGATTTTGCATTTGAAGGAGCAGCCAGTGAGGATGGAGAGATGTCAGTAAAGGCAGGGACGTGCCAGGGTGAGAACAAGGCGGGGAAGTGTGTTGGGTGTCTACAGTCTGCAGGGAAAGAGGCGCAGGCACGGGACGGTGTAGGACAGCCTGTGGTGGAGATGGCCAAGGGTGCCGTCAAGGCCAAAAAGCCCTGACAGAACTGAGCTCTTTGTCCCCTTGGCTATGGCTGATGTCTCTGCCACCAGGGCCTACGAGGAGACACATTGTTCCCATGGCACAGAGGCCACGTTGCCTTCTTGCGCCCCCCGGCGAGGCTGGGAGGTGTCGTACTGTTGTCCTTCACTTGGCACCACACCCCCCCGCATCCCATGAAAGCCCTGAGCCATGTGTGATGGACGGGGTCTCTCTCCTGAGGGTGAGGGGCTGGGGTCAGGGCTTGGCATTTGGCTTCATAAAGCACACCAAGGCTTCACGCAGCGTCGGAGCCACCGGCACTTTGCCTGCCTGTCATCGCCACCTCCGAACTTCTGCTCTAACGAGTCCATGGGGAGGCCGTCTTGGTAATGGCCCTCGGTGGGGCTCCTTAATGCTCCAAGACACGTCAGCATTTCTTTCTGACTCCTTGAGCAGTTTGTGCAACCTCCCCTCGGCGCTGCGGGTCCACAGGCTCAGCACCGAACCCACCGTGGGGCTCATTACAAGGCAGAGAGCCCTCGTGTGCCTTGTCTCTTCCCGTAACTTTCTTCAAGTCCTCAAGACTCCTGCAGCTAATTGGAGAGCTTTCAGGCTGGTAGTTACAGAGGAAGACTTCAACGAGGACATAATGAGAAGGGAGTTTTGCATTTTAAAGGCATTTGTTTTTATTTTCCAGTTTACGAAGCAGCGATAGCAGCAGTCTCAAATAGGTATTGATCCAGAGGGTCACCTAAGCAGGTATGGGCAGGTAGAAAAAGCAGTCCCTTGAGGCCACACACTCAAGGGGCATCCTTGCTCCTCACCTCCCCGACCCCACCGTTCCTCTGATCGGCCCCCTGGGCCTTGTGGCACGTGTCCTTACATCAGACTTCTCCACTGAAGTCCGCAGCTGGACGTTACAGCTCCTTGGCACCAATTCCCACCTGCTTTCCTCAGGGAACTGCCTGCACGCAGGCACAGGAGGACTTCTCCTCATTGCCTAAAGAACAAAAGCTACACATGATGCAACTCAATAAGCTTTAAAACTCTCTCCTCTACTACATGCCAAGTGCAAGCTGCATCTAACGAGGGTCACCTTCCACAAGGCATATCCATACGAGAACCGGTTTAGAGAGAGCGCTAGCAAAATACAGATAGAAACATACTTAAGGAGTTGCCTCAAGAGTTCATCAGACTTCTCAGAGAGGCAGCAAGTTCCTAACTCCCTGAAGGCCAACGCAGCAACCAGATAGTTTGGAGGTGTCTGACTGATGGAAGAGCAAGGGGAGGGGGAAATCTGGAGAGCCATGGGAAGGGCGTATGTCCAGACGGTCTGCTGAAAAGATGCCCTTAGACACTGTCACTTAATCAGGAGAGGTGGGAACACCTGAAAGGTGGGGGAGATTCAACACACAGGGTAGTAGACAGAGTAGTGGCAATGCAAGTAGAGGGGAAGATCAATACTTCTCCTACGGGTAGTGCACTCCCTGGAAATTCCCGTTGTGGCACGGTGGAGAAAACATCGTCATTTTAATAAAAGTACTCAATTGTTTCGACTGATGAATATGAGCCCATATTTAAAAAAAAAAAAAGCCTAGTTCAAAAAAAGTCGTTCACCTTTCCAGGCAGACCTCAGTTGCCTGACCATAAACTTCCAGTGCCTTTTTGGGAGGCCTCACTGTACCTGAGGTGTTTGCCTGGGACTGGCAGGTATCACAGAGGACATGTGGGAGACCAGAGCCCCTCGGGAGCTGCAGGTGGGGGCTGGGCAGGGGGTCCACACCACAAACACCTGCAGAGCCCTGAGCTGGTGGTGCTGCTCTGCAGAGTGAGCAGGCTGTGGTGCCCAAAAGCCGCAGGGAGACAGTCCCAGGCACATCCCTTCTGAGCATTCACCATCTCCAGGGGCGGGGGTCACCCACATGTGAAAGATCAGCCCAGGCCTTCCCCAGCACATCACCCCATGCCCTCCTGCCCTGAGCCCATAAAGAACCCAAGCACAGCAGCATGGCCTTGTAGGGACAACCTCTTCAGCCTGCTCTTGACTTCAGCTTTGGAAGAAAAGTCCAACCTCCAGACACTTGCACTGAGGAAATCTCCCTTATTACAGAGATGTGACACAGGAGTCATAGAATCACAGAACGTGTTGGGTTGGAAGGGACCTTTAAAGGCCATCTAGTCCAACTCCCCTGCAGTGGGCAGGGGCATAGAATCATAGAATCATAGAATCATTCAGGTTGGAGAAGGCCCTTGCGATCATCGAGTCCAACCATCAACCCCACTCTACAAAGTTGTCCCCTAGACCATAACCCCTAACACCACATCTAAACGACTCTTAAACACATTCAGGGATGGTGACTCCACCACCTCCCTGGGCAGCCTATTCCAGGGTCTGACCACTCTTTCTGTGAAGAATTTTTTCCTAATGTCCAGTCTAAACCTACCCTGCTGCAGCTTAAAGTCATTCCCCCTTGTTCTATCGCTAATTACCTGTGAGAAGAGACCAGCACCAACCTCTCTACAATGGCCTTTCAAGTAATTGTAGAGAGTGATGAGGTCTCCCCTCAGCCTCCTCTTCTCAAACTAAACACTCCCAGCTCCTTCAATCGCTCCTCATCACATTTATTCTCCAGGTCCTTCACCAGCTTCGTTGCCCTCCTCTGCACTCGCTCCAGCACCTCGATATCTCTCTCGTATTGAGGTGCCCAAAACCAGACACAATACTCCAGGTGTGGCCTCACCAGTGCTGAGTACAGGGGGACAATCACCTCCTTCCTTCTGCTGGTCACACTAGTTCTAATACAAGCCAGGATGCCATTGTCTTTCTTGGCCACCTGGGCACACTGTTGGCTCATGTTCAGGCGCTTCTCAATTAGAACCCCCAGGTCCTTTTCTGCCAGGCAGCTCTCCAGCCACACTGCCCCAAGCCTGTAGCGCTGCATGGGGTTGTTGTGGCCCAAGTGCAGGACCCGGCACTTGGCCCTGTTGAAGCACATTCCATTAACGATGGCCCATCGGTCCAATCTATCCAAGTCTCTCTGTAGAGCCTCCCTATCCTCATGTAGATCAACACTCCCGCTTAGCTTCGTGTCATCTGCAAACTTGCTGATGATACACTCTATGTCCTTATCAAGATCATCAATAAAGACGTTAAACAGAAATGGTCCCAACACCAAGCCCTGAGGGACACCACTTGTGACCGGCCGCCAGCTGGATTTAACTCCATTGACCACGTCTTTAACTAGATCAGGTTGCTCAGAGCCTCATCCAGCCTGGCCTTGAACGTCTCCAGGGATGGGGCCTCCACCCCCTCTCTGGGCAACCTGGGCCAGTGTTTCACCACCCTCATTGTAAAGAACTTCATCCTAATGTCTCATCTAAACCTGCCCTGCCCTAGTTTAAACCATTGCCCCTCGTCCTATCGCTACATGCCCTTGCCAGCAGCCCCTCCCCGGCTTTCCTGTAGGCCCCCTTCAGGTACTGGAAGGCCGCTATAAGGTCTCCCCAGAGCCTTCTCTTCTCCAGGCTGAACAACCCCAACTCTCTCAGCCTGTCCTCATAGCATAGGTGCTCCAGCCCTTTGATCATCTTCGTGGCCCTCCTCTGGACCCGCTCCAACAGCTCCGTGTCCAGCTGTACCACCACGCCAGAGACATGTACAGGACCCCTGGGTCAGACAGACTGGCTTCATGTCTCTGGAGAAGTGGGGTGGATGCAGACATTCCTGGCAAAACACGATGATCACAAACCAAATGGCCAATACAGAGGAGGTTCCTGAGATGAACTGGAAAGCGCTTGTGAAGTGACATGGGCAGCTTATTCCTGCTTCTGAATCAGGTTCTTCAGTGTGTCTTTGAGCTCTTGGTTCCTCATGCTGTAGATGAGGGGGTTCAATGCCGGGGGCAGCAGCGAGTACAGAACAGCCATCAACAGATCCAGTGACCGGGATGAGGTGGAGGGGGGCTTCAGGGAGGCAAACATACCAGTGCTGACATACAGGGAGACCACGGCCAGGTGAGGGAGGCACGTGGAAAAGGCTTTGTCCTGTCGCTGCTCAGAGGGGAACCCCAGCACGGCCCTGAAGATCTGCACATAGGACAGCACACTGAAAATTAAACACCCAAACCCAAGAGGGACACTAACCACAAGAAGCCAGGCTTCCCTGAGAGAGGAGTTGGAGCAGGAGAGCTTGAGGATCTGGGGAATCTCACAGAAGGACCGGCCCACAGCATTGCCTTGGCAGAGCGGTAGTGAAAATGTGTTGGCAGTTTGCAGCAGAGAGTGGAGCAAACCACTGCCCCAGGCAGCTGCTGCCATGTGGACACAAGCTCTGCTGCCCAGGAGGGTCCTGTAGTTCAGGGGTTTGCAGATGGTAACGTAGCGGTCATAGGCCATGACGGTGAGAAGAAAATATTCCCCTCCAGCCAAGAAGAGAAAGCAAAAGGCCTGTGCAACACATCCATAGTAGGAAATATCCCTGGTGTCCCAGAGGGAATTGGCCATGGATTTGGGGACAGCGGTGGAGATGGAGCCCAGATCAAGGAGGGAGAGGTTGAGGAGGAAGAAGTACATGGGGGTGTGGAGGTGGTGGTCACAGGCTACAGCACTGACCATGAGGCCGTTGCCCAGGAGGGCAGCCAGGTAGATGGCCAGGAAGAGCCAGAAGTGCAAGAGCTGCGGCTCCCGTGTGTCTGCGAACGGCAGGAGGAGGAACTGGGTGATGGAGCTGTTGTTGGACATGTCTCAGGGAATGGGGCACTGTCCATGGAGGAAAAGACAGTGATAAATAAGGGGAGACTTAGACAAAGGTGCTATGGGGCAGATTTACATCCTGGAGGGCAGCTCACAGCTTGGAAGGACACCTCCAGCCCAGCGTCCTGATGATGGTATCTCGTTAAGGGATGACATGAACATTGCTGGGCAGCTGCTCTCAGCCCCTGTGCTCTTCAGGGGACAGTGGGCAAGATGCTGGCGAGCTGCACCACGGCTCTGTGGAGCTCTGGCTGCAGAGGAGGTGGTTCATGCTTTGGACCCCACAGCCCTGAGGGCAGAGGCTCTGCTGGGTGGGAGAGAGGCAAGGGCGTTTGCTTGGAGGAAGGGGTCTGCATTGGAGGGCTTTTCTGAATTCTCCCTCCCACAACATTTCTGGGTTTTGTTCCCCTGTCCCATGCCTTTGCCCTGTCGGTGCTCACAGCCCCCATCCCAACCTCTCTGCACTCCTCTTTGCTCTGCAGAAACCTGCCTGTTGGCAGGGCACGGGCTGGGACATGTTCATGCTCACAGGTGGAAAAGGGCAGGTCAGCACAACGCTGAGGGGTCCAGCAAAGGTGATGCTGGTGCTGTCCATAGGCAGAAGAGAGGATGAAGGCCCTTTAGGAGGCTCCTAGCAGATCTACTGGTCACTCAAAGTTACAGTCCAGGAATCTCAGTGACTTGTTCAAACTTGAGAGCTCCTTTTCCATAGTGTTCTCTCTCCCCACCACGCAACAGTAGGAAACAAAAACCCCAGACCCTGCAAAGCTTTACAGTAATTGGTTGGAATTTGGGGGGGTTTACAATGTGGCCAGCCCTATCGATACTGGGGGAAGATACAGCCGTCCCCAGGCTCACACATTCCCAGACCCTGGCAGATCCCGGACTTGGGCTGTCTGCAAACTCCTGCGCTCCAAGATCTGTTGTGCACATCACGTCAGGGGGACGTTTCCCCACCCCTGAATGCACCCTGCACAGTGTGGTGCCTTCACACGTTGACTGTGGGGCCACATGTGGGGCAGCGGGGCTGTGCTGGTGCAGGGATGAGGACGTGTACAGGAGCCACACTGCCAGGACATCCCAAAATCCCTAAACACCAGCCAGGCACGGCTGTTCCCCCAGTCACTGCGGTGGCTCTGGGATTCCAAGAGGCACCATGGGTTGGAAGCGTAGGGTGGGCACCACGACCCCCAGCTCTGCCAGCAGACCTTCTGAAGCCCCAGCAGCTCCCAAATGTCGGAAGGGGACTCACTGCCCCTCCCAGGGTTGGGAGTCTCTTGGGGCCAGCAGCCGCTGGCACTACCTGCCAGGAGCCACAAGACACAGTGGCCAGCGTGGATTCCTGCACCGCACCTCACAGTGCCTCCCCTCCTATGTGACCGTCGTCTCTCAGGAGCACCGCTGGGTGTGAAGGGGAGCTGCTGGAGCTCTTCTCTGCTGACCCCCATGGCCCCCAGCTCTGCCCTGGTGCCAGCTCACAACCACTCCCACAGTCCTTCTGCAAGTCTGTGTCTCTGCCTGGACCTGGCCGCCGTGGTGTGCCTGCGTGGCCCCGAGATCCCAGACGGGCTCTGCTTGGAGACCACGTTGTGACCCTGGTCCTTGGTCCGAGTGGGGCTGATGATCTGGCCAGGGATCATGACAGAATGGACAGGACAAGAGACGGCAAGGACAAGAAGCAGGAAGGGAAATTGCAAATGAGATTAAGGGAAGAAAAGAAGTATACATACATATTTTCTATATTTGTATATATAATCAGGATAGTGGGTAAGTACAAGTTGGGTTTGGAAAGCGTGTCTGGAGACCAGCTAGACCTCCTCTTAATGCTAACCCATAAGCTCTCAGTTGGCTCCTCACCCATCACGAGGCAGACGTCCAGGCCCTCCAGCTGCTCTCTCACATAAAGGGCAACTGCCCCTCCTCGACTTTCCAGCCTGTCCTGAAAGAGCCTGTGTCCTTCCGTTGCAACCCTCCAGTCCAGGGAGTAACCACACCATGTCTCCATGACACCAGGAAGGTCATAGCCCTGCAACTACCCACAGCTCTCTAACTCACCGTGTGCATTAGTGTATGGGCACTTTAGCACCTTGGGTTCCTGAACAGGGGTTGGGGAATTTCTCCATCATGGTGCCTTGAAGGCACTTCTTGCTGACAGACGAAGATTTCAAAGAGCACGTCACAAAAAATTATTTTTTATTCTCACGGGTATATTTTATTCCTTTTCAGTTTCGATAAGAGATGGTAGCAGCATTCTCCGGTTGATGTTGCTCCAGTGAGCCTCCTAAGGAGTTTGAGACCGGCAGGAGAAGCAGTCCCTTGAGGTCTGAGACCATAGGGACAACCTTGTCCTTCCCTGCCCAGCCCTGCGCTTTCTCTCATGAACCTCCACCCGCCTTCCTTAGAGAACTGACTGCACGCAGGCAAAGAAGGGTTTTTCCTATTTTTCAGTAGCAAAGTCCAGGATTCCTTCTTAGAAATGAGACCTGTAGTTGTGACACCGGGCCTGAGCTTCTCTCATGGGCACAGCAGCTCCTGGGGCAGAAGAGAGGGAGCGTTTTCCACCCCACCAGCCCCAAGCCTGGAGAGCACCAATGGCGTGAGGAAGTGGAGGCCAATCACTCTCTTTTTCACACCTTTGGTCCCTAGGATAACAGCCTCCCCCTTGAATGCCTTATGCGCCCCACTCCCCAGGGCGGCACAAACATCCTGCTCCTGGGGCACCGTTTCCAGAAGGCCTCTGGGTCAGACAGACCAGGCTCTTGCCTCTGGAGAAGTGTGGTGATTCCTAAAACTTGTTTACAAAGATAGTGTTCAAGCGCAGAAGAAAAGGACCAAATCACCAAGCCTGGCCTGAGAGAAACTCAGAATTGCCTGTAAAGAGAGAAGGGCAGCTTATTCCTGCTGCAACAGCAGACAGTGGATGAGTCTCTTTAGTGCCTCCTTGAGCTCCTGGTTCCTCATGCTCTAGATGAGGGGGTTCGCTGTGGGAGGCACCACTGCATACAGAACAGCCACCACCAGATCTAGGGAAGGGGACGAGATGGAGGGAGGCTTCAGGTAGGCAAACATGGCAGAGATGGCAAACAGGGAGACCACGGCCAGGTGAGGGAGGCAGGTGGAAAAGGCTTTGTGCCGCCCCTGCTCAGAGGGGATCCTCAGCACGGCCCTGAAGATCTGCACATAGGACAGGACAAGGAACAGAAAACACCCGCAAGCTACACAAAGACTGACCACAGTAAACCCAGCTTTCCTGACATAGGAGTCCGAGCAGGAGAGCTTGAGGAGCTGGGGGATTTCACAGAAGAACTGGCCCACAGTTAGAGAAGATAGTATTCTGAAGAAACAAAGAAGAGAAACCAAAAGACCTGGGCAGCGCATCTACAGTAGGAAATAACCCTGGTGTCCCAGAGGGAGTTGGCCATGGATTTGGGGACAGTGGTGGAGATGGAGCCCAGATCAAGGAGGGAGAGATGGAGACTCCACCACCTCTCTGGGCAGCCTGGAGACATTCAAATCACCTGGACGCATTCCTGTGCCACTTGCTCTGGGCGACCCTGCTCTGGCAGGGGTTTGGACTAGATGATCTCCAGAGGGCCCTTCCCACCCCTGTCATTCTGTGATTGTGTGATTCTGTGAAATCCTCCTCCTTATTGATGCGGAGGTCAGTGAGGTCACTTCATGGAGGCCTTTGCTCTGACGTCACCTTTGCCACAGCAATGTTTCTGTTTGGCCCATTTGGCATGAGGTGGGAGAGGAAGGAAGAAGCTCCAGTGGTTTCTCAGGCTTTGCCTTCTCCCTTAATGGAAGATGTTGGGGGATGCCAGGTCTTGCCAAAAAGAGAAGCTCAGCTGACTGGGGAGCTGGGACAGTTGTGAAGATTCCCCTTGAGAAACCTGAGTGTGGATTTATGGCCCTGATGTGCTGTGGGCCTAGAGTGGAGAGCTGCATTGGTCAGAAGAGCTTGAGAGAGGAAGAACTCAATGCCAGCTCCCCTGAGCTAGGTCAATAGTCTGGGGAGGCACACAGTCATGGTTTAACATCGCCCGGCACGCAGCCACTCGCTCACTCCCCCTCACTGAAATGGAGAATCGGAAGAGGGAAAGTGGGCAAACTGGGTTGAGACAAAGGCAGTTTAATAGGTGAAGGAAAAGCCACGCGTGCGAGCAAAGCAAAATAGGGAATTCATTCACGACTTTCTGCCAGCAGGCAGATGCTCCAGGAAAGCTCCGCCACACAGAATGGTGACTTGGGCAGACAAACACCATCACTCCAAACACTCCCCTCTTCCTTCTTCTTTCCAAAGCTGTTATTGCTGAGCATGACGTCCTATGGAATGGAATGGAATGGAATGGAATGGAATGGAATGGAATGGAATGGAATGGAATGGAATATCCCTTTGGCCAGCTGGGGTCAGCTGTCCCAGCCGTGTCCCCTCCCAACTCCTCGTGCACCCCCAGCCTACTCCCTGGTGGGGTGGTGTGAGGAGCAGAAAAGGCCTTGGTGCTGTGTAAGCGCTGCTCAGCAATAACGGAAACATCCCTGTCTTATCAACGCTGTTTTCATCACAAATCCAAAACACAGCCCCATACAGGCTACTATGAAGAAATTTCACTCTATCCCAGCTGACTCCGGAACACGCAGACATCTTTTGTCTAGCTGGAATTCAAAATTCTTTGCAGTCCAGTTGGCACATGACTCCATTTGGCCAGCTGACTATCTCTGTAGGTTTTCCAGAAAATAATGAGGAGGGGTAGGTTTTGTTGTCCTAAATGTGGGACTCTGCTATCATTTCAGCGGGCCAAAGGAATTCCTCACCAGGCAAAAAAATGACGCTCTCAGATGCTGTCCTGCCTCTTGGCATTGCCGCATTGGAGCTTGCAGTGGCCTGCACAGGACCACCTCTGGCACGGGGTGTTGCCATTTGAATAGCTCGCTGCTGGCGCCCACCTCTGTTAATTCCCATGGGAGGTGAGACAAGCAGCTCACATGCAGGCACCTATTTTAGGCACACCTGAATGGAGGCAAGAGGAATCCCACCCGCTGAGGGCTTGTGGCAGGCATGGGAGGGCGCTGAGTCCTCTTCTAGCCCCGGGACTGCAAACCCAGGTTGAGAGGTTGAGATACCACTCAGTTGAATCCCTTGTCTCAGCAGGACTGAAGGAGATCTCTGCCTGTCACTGACTAGGTGTCCTGCCTAAAAATGGGACAAGAAATGACGGGTTTTAGACCTAAATCTGACTCTGTAAGAGAAATTATATTCCTGGAAGTAAGTGTCTCTCCCCAGCTGAGGGAGAAAACATCAGTCATTACTTCAGCCCCAGAACACCCACAGGGAGCCCCGAGGGGACAGAAAAAGTGACACCTGGGGCTGGTGCTCTGTGCCTGAGCTGGGCTGGGCTCCTGGGATGGAGGGAGCTCATGGCAAGCGGGCAGCGCTGCAGAGAGACAGCTCTGCCCAGGAGCAGCTCCTCTGCCAAGCGCGGCAGGGCTGGGGTCACAAGAGGAGACAAGTGAGACAGAGAGAGCTTAAAGGCAGCCTGGGGAGGGAGGATGCTGAGAGCTCACCGCGGGAGAAATCTTTACGGCCTTTCCCATGGTAAGTCTCTGGGTGCAGGGCAGTGCAGCTGCAGTTCCTGGAGCGATCTCTTAAAGCTGGCACGTCCAATAGCCCGTGGTATCTTCCAGGAAGGCTCTCACAGCTTCTCCAGTGCAGAGGAGGAGGATGTGCTCCAGAGCAGGGCTTCCCTTCTGCACCCTCAGAGGCACAGGGCATGATGGCTGCCTTCTCCTGGGCAGAGTTGGAGGGGTATAAGTGCGGGTTTGCAGGCAGGGGTGCCCAGGGCGGTCCTTCAGAGCAGGGTCCCTGCACCCCCGGGGGCTGTGTGCCGGGGCAGGGACTCTGCCGCCTGCCAGGGTCAGCTCTCAGCCTGCCCAGGGAGCCCCCCACAGCACTGCGGGGAGAAGCCGTGGGTGGAAGGAGTGACCCCCAGCAGGGCAGGGTCATATTGCTGTCTAGAGGATGCTGTGTGGGTCAGGGCTGCTCACAGGTCCAGATTGCCTCCAGGACATTTGTGAGAAGACATTCCAAGAGGAAGGTCAAGTCAGAGATTAAAGAACGAAAAACTCTCCTGAGAATGTTCTTTCAGGTTTGTACCACTGGGAAGAGCTGGGGGAGGGAGAGAAATGGAAAAGAAGATCTTCAGTTTGAACACGAGACTGAGACCGAGAGATCAGTAAGTCTGCTGGAAATGTGATAACAGCCCATCACCCGCTCTTCAGTCCCAGACTGCAGCAGCAGCATGCTTACTGGCCATGGTGTGTTTGCTTCTGACCTCCTGCTCTGCACCACGGAACATGAGGGTGCCCCAGCATATGCCCTGCCGCCGGGAGGTTTCTGCAGGGCAGACCTCAGTCTGCAGAGGATGGGGTGGAAAAAGATAAACAGTTCCATGGTCAAACACGGGCAAGTGAGAGGAGTTTGGGGAGTTTGCACTTTGGATGGTGAATCCCCCGTCTCTGTCCAGTTCCTTTCTCAGAGTAACTTCTGAGTGTGCTCATCCTCCAGCTGAGGGAAGCAGGACGGAGGGGCTGGGAACAAGACTGCTGGAGAGACCAGCTCTCCCGAGTGATTCAGACCCAGGCACGTCTGCTCGGAAGAGTAAAACCAGAAAAGAGAAATCCCTCCTAGGGCACTTTTCCAGAGGCAGGCGGCCCCAGTGCTAATGTGCTCTTTTCCTCCAGGTCATGGAGACTATTCCCACAGGGTCACTGCACCCTGGCTCCTGCACTCAGCCCAGAGTGTCCATCCTCAGTGTCCACCTCAAGGTATATATGGGGCTTTTTTTTCCTGCTTCTGTGTACCAGCTGCTGTAGCAAGCAAGAGCTGAAGGGAGGAAGCTGCATGAAGGTCCTCTTGAGAAGAAGAGAGGTGATGTGGGCAGACTCGATGACAAACAGAACAGGTTTTCCTCAGACAAAGCTGCCCTAACTTGTCCATATCTTTTTCTCCTTGGACAGCACCCGAGTCCCAGAGGGACCAAATGTCCAACAGCAGCTCCATCACAGAGTTCCTTCTCTTGGCGTTCGCAGAGTCGCGGGAGCTGCAGCTCTTGCACTTCTGGCTCTTCCTGGCCATTTACCTGGCTGCCCTCCTGGGCAACATCCTCATCACCACAGCTGTAGCCTGCGACCACCGCCTCCACACTCCCATGTACTTCTTCCTCCTCAACCTCTCTGTTCTTGATATCGGCTCTATCTCCACCACAGTCCCTCAATCCATGGCCAACTCCCTCTGGGACACCAAGGCAATCTCCTACTCAGGATGTGCTGCCCAGGTCTTCTTTCTATTCTTCTTTTTTGGTGCAGAGTATTCCCTTCTCACCGTCATGGCCTATGACCGCTACGTTGCCATCTGCAGACCCTTGCGCTACGGGACCCTCCTGGGCAGCAGAGCGTGTGTCCACATGGCAGCAGCTGCCTGGGGCAGTGGTTTCCTCCACGCTCTGCTGCACACGGCCAGTACATTTTCCCTACCCCTCTGCCAAGGCAATGCCATAAACCAGTTCTTCTGCGAAATATCCCAGATCCTCAAGCTCTCCTGTTCAGATGACTACCTGAGGGAATCTGGGCTTCTTGTGTTTAGTCTTGCCTTTGCTTTTGGATGTTTTGTTTTCATTGTGCTGTCCTACGTGCAGATCTTCAGGGCCGTGCTGAGGATCCCCTCTGAGCAGGGACGGCACAAAGCCTTTTCCATGTGCCTCCCTCACCTGGCCGTCGTCTCCCTGTTCATTAGCAGTTGTATGATTGCCTACCTGAAGCCCCCCTCCGTCTCTTCCCCAGCTCTGGACCTGGTGGTGGCAGTTCTCTACTCGGTGGTGCCTGCAGCAGTGAACCCCCTCATCTACAGCATGAGGAACCAGGAGCTGAAGGATGCCCTGAGCAAACTGATTCAATGGGTTCGCCTTCAGCAGCAGTAAGCTGCCCGTCTCTCCTCACAGGGCGTTCCGAATTTGGGCCAGGACAGGCTTGTACTTTATTTGGTTTGGCATCTGTGATGATCGGGCTCATACAGAAATGTCTGAATTCATTCCATATCTCCAGAGGCATGATCCCGCTTTGCCCTTTAAGCCCGAGGCTTTAGGTAAATGTGTCGTCGCAGTAGCAGACCTGTCTGCCCGTGGCGCAGCTCCGTAATAAAGGGTGTCTCCCCAGTGCAGCGCCTGGAGGTTGGCTTCTTCTTCTGGCTGAAGTCAGGAATAGGTTCCAGGAACTTCCCTCTCCATGGGCTGCTGCAGCGCTTGCTTCTCCATGGGCTCATGGGAAGGGTCAGAGGGAATGAGGGATGGACTCAGCTGCGTCACGTGGGTGCCCAGTGCCACTGGGGATGGGGAACGGGCTCTGAATTGCCTGCTCAGGGCTGTTCCACTTGCAGCAGAGCTGAACGGTAGCTGCCCGGCTTTCTGGAAGGGAACCCGGAGCCCCCAGGAGAGCAGAGGGCATGTACAGGAGCCATGTTCCTGAGGTGGGCCTGACAGAACAAGAGACTGTCCAAGTGATGTTATCCAAAGGTGAAGCACTGTATTTAAGTATCCACAAGCAGACAAGGTCTCTGCCAACACCAGGAGAGGCAGTGGGGAGCCAGAAAGACCAAGACAAGCACACTGCTGGGCGATTAACGTCTTCCTTAGTAAAAGAACATGGGTGGGTCAACATGCTCCCTGGCCAACATCCGGAGTCAGAGGGAATGCTTTGTGCTCCTTCCACAGCTGCAGACCTCTGCGAAGTGCTCCCGTCTACCCAGAGCTGCTTCCCAGCCTGACCAGCGTGGAGTTACGCCATGGCCCAGGGCACCACAACCCCCTTTTGCTGCAGAGTGGCACCACCAGCTCCAGGCCCTGCAGGGAACACGGGGAGGAGAGCAGGAGCAGCAGGAGGTGTGAGGATCAGAGGAGGGATGGGGAGAGGTCAGACAGGAGCGGATCCAGGCTGAGAATTTCCTCACAGAGAAGAATGCTGGTGCTCAGCTAATCCAAGGCAGTGCCAAGGGTTTGGTTACCCTAAAGCATGCTCGTGGTGCAGCATCAGCAGTGCACGCTGTCCTGGTACACTAGCAGGCCTGGGGAGTAGCTGAAGGATGGGTGTCCCCCGCTCGCCATCATCCCTCCTGAAGGGTGACACCAAAAGGGAGGCTGTGACCCTGTGTCAGGGCTTGCACTGAAGGAAGAATACACCCAGAAGCCACTTCATTTCACTGCTGTCCTTCAGTCCCTGCTGGACCACTCCATGACCTGGAGACAGCCTCCCTTGCCCAGTCTGCCAGTCCTTATCCCAGAAGTCACCTCCAAACAAGGCTACTCAGCCAGGGCTGAGCTGGAGGACAGGAGTCCAGCTGTGAGCACAGAGTGGACAAGGCCTCTCCCGGGTCATCTGCAGGGCTAGAAGCCTTTGTGTTCCCCACAGGAAAAGGCAGCATGTGGAGGAGAACCTGGGAAACTGCAGACCATCCCTATAAGCCCATGGACCCTCAAGAAAAGTCCCTCAATGCAAAAAGACAGCCTGGCTTGATGCCCGCGTGAACAGACAGGAAAACCTTCCACAGGAGCTTCATTCAAGACCCATGTCCCCATACCAGCCATTTCCAGCCCTCACCTTTCACCACGGCCGTGGGCAGCGCTGATCACGTTTCAACGTGACCATCTCCATCCTCCTGCTGGGCTCAGTGGCTGTATCAGTAGGACAGGCAGTCCTGCCCTGCCCCTGTCCATGCCCAGACCCCTGCAAACCACAGAGCAGGTGCGACTGGAAACCAGCAGCTGGAACACAGCTGAGACTGGGCAGTGCCAGCCCCACCACTCCCCACCAGAGCAGCTCTCCACGGTCACTAAAGGACTCAACGCTGCTTGTGGAGCCAGGTGTCCCTTGGAGGCTTCAGCCACTGGCACTACCTGCTGGGAACTGCGCACCCAGTGCCACGTGTCGGTGCCCTGCACTGCAGCTCGTGGTGCCTCCTCTCTCAGGAGAACCACT
Organism: Chroicocephalus ridibundus; assembly: GCF_963924245.1. NCBI lineage: Eukaryota > Metazoa > Chordata > Aves > Charadriiformes > Laridae > Chroicocephalus > Chroicocephalus ridibundus. The sequence goes on from NW_026961708.1 coordinate 792,191, forward strand.
GGCTGTGTTACTCCCTGACCAGTTGTGCAGAGGAGCTGCTGGAGGTCTTCTCTCTTGAGCCCCATGGCCCCTGGGATGGGGGGTGGAAAGGATAAAAGACAATGAGGACAAGACAAAGAGAGGCAGAAAGGAGCTTTTCTAAAGAGTTTTAGGGGTGGAGGGGAAGGGGGAAATCGCCATGACAGTGGATCGGCGCTAGATCAGGAGAAAGCACTGCCCAATCTGACCTAACCATAAAGTTCTCCCTGCTCAGGGCAGACCATGATGCTCGAGACCTCCAGAGGTCACTTCCACGCCATACCCCTGTAGGGGGAGAGAATGGACGGTGGGTGCGAGGGTAGTGAACACTGCTGCGTGTTGAGGATTTGCTGACATTTGTAATCCCTGGTCAACCCTGTCCTCAGGATTACACAGTGACTGAGTTCATCCCCAAAAGGAGGATGGGCACGAGGCACCAGGAGTCCAACTAGCACAGGGGTACCACAGAAAATTTCTCAGAAATACTGCCGGGCATTCCAGAATCACAGAGTAAGGAGTGTTAGAAGAGGCCTGCGTAGACAGCCTAGTCCAATCTCTTGTTAAGCGAGCTTGGCCACCTGGGGCAGGTTGTCCAGGACTGGGATTGAATATCTCCACGGAGGGAGACACCACAATCTCTCTGGGCAACCAGTTCCCGTGATCAGCCACCCACAGTCAAGAAGTGTTTTCTTACGTTCAGATGAAATGTCATGTGTTTCAGTTTGTGCCCGTGGCCTCTTGTCTTGTTGCTGGGTATCCCTGAGAGCCTGACTCCCTCTTCTCCATGTCCTCCCATCAGATATTGATGGACTTTGACAAGAACCCTCTTGGAGCCAGCTCTTCTCCAGGCTGAACAGTCCCAGCTCGCTCAGCCTCGATTCACGTGAAGGGTGCTCCAGTCCATTAACCATCTTTGTGGCTCTTCATCGGACACACTCCTCTAAGCCCATGTCCCTCCTGTTCTGGGGAGTCCAGCACTGGACACGGCACTGCTGAAGTGGTGTTACCAGCGCTGAGGAAAGAGGAAGGCTCACCATCCTCATCCTGCTGGGAATGCTATTCCTAATGCACCCCAGGAAGCTCTTGATCTTCTTTGCCACAAGGCCACACTGTTGGCTCATGGTCAGCTGCTTGTCCACCAGGAGGCCCTTCTCTGCCAAGGCGCAGAGAAGCTCTCAGTCAGTCAGGCCCCAGCCTTTACTGGTGCAGGGCATTATTTCTCCTCACGTGCAGACTTGCTTTTCCCATTGTTGAACTTCATGAGATTCCTTTCTTCCCCATTCTCCAGCCTGTCGAGGTCTTTCTGGATGGTAGAACACCCATCTGTTTTATCTCCCAGTTTTGTGGCATCAGCAACTTGCTGCGTTTGCCCGATCCTTGAGGTTCTTGATGAAGAGGTTAAGCACTGTAGGAGCCAGTATGAATGCCGGGGTTACACGAGGGACTGGCCTCCTGCTGGGCTTTGTGCCACTGGTCTGAGCCTGTCTGTTGGATCAGTTCTCAGTCCACCTCAGCTTCAACTTGTCTAGCCTACCCTTCCTCAGCTTGTCTTGGAAGATGGTAGATGAGACAGGCTGACAGCTCCCCAGATCCTCCTTCTCGCCCTTCTTAAAGATAGGACTTATGTGTGCTTCCTTCCAGTCCTTGGGAACCTCTCCCAGCAACCATGACCTTTCCAAGTTCATGGAGAGGGGCCTTGCAGTGACATTGGCCAGCTCCCTCGGCACTTTAGGGAGATACGAGCACATCGAGGGCTAGTCGGCACGGCTAAGCCTCTCTGACACGGCCACCCCCACGGGGGCACACCTGGGCAGCAACAGCCCCCCTGGGCAGCAAGGTCCTCCTCAGCCACTGGTGCTGCCACCCCCCACCCAAGCTGTTGGGGACCCGGCAGGCAACATTGCACTGCCCGAGGAGGTGCTTCTGGAAGAGGTCATAAGGCTCTTTGCTCCCTGGATGTGGGGTGGGTCAGCCAGGATGGTCCCAGCAGTGTCCCCACGCCTGGCAACCCTGGTGGCACCGGTGGCGCCATCTCCCACTGTGACATCGATGCACTCTCGCTGCCCATGGAGCTGCTCACCCCTGACTACAGCATCCCGGAGACATCCAACGCAATCCTGAGCGTAGACCGATTCACCACCATCAAGATGGAGCCCCAGGAGCCACGGTCAGCTGCAGGGATGAACCTGCCACAGTCCCAGCCTGGTCTGTCCAAAAAACCGGGGGGAAAGCACCGTAAGAGCACCTTGCCAGAACTACGCAGTAAGCACAGGCTTCCCGTAGCCAGCACTGGGGTGGAAAGGTGGGATTAGACCCACAGCAGGGATGAGATGGAGATGGACTGGGGTGTGGTGTAGTTGGGGGTGAAGTGGGGTGGTGTTATATTATAACAGCTTCTGTGACACCTTTGCTCTTTTTTTTTTGTTCCGTGAAAAGCTGTTTATCCAGAACTGCTCCGTGCCCGTGCGGAGGCGGGGAGGGAGCACAGGGAAACACCACCCAAGATGGGCAAAAGACCCGCTGAGCCCCACATCAGAGCTGGAGAGCCCTGAAGGGCACTGGGCCGTCCCCAGGGCTGAGTCGCTGCCAGCGGGGCAGGCAACGGTGACTCGCCTATCCCCTTCCGTGGAGGAAGCAGCCCTTTGACGGGGGAACCAGGACAGACGGGTCCCTGCAGGACTCACAGACGCAGCGGGGCTCAATTTATGGGGTTTCATTCTCATGCTGTATGTGGGAATTCTGTGTATTCTGCCACCAGTTGGTCACTTGGGCCAGCTCTGCCAGCTGTGTCCCCTCCCAACTTCTTGTGCACCCCCAGCTGCCTCCCTGGCAGGGTGGGGCGAGAAGCCGAAAAGGCCTTGACTCCGCGTACGCTGCACTCGGCAGTAACTAAAACATCCCTGTGTTACCCACAGCTGTTTTCTGCACAAATCCAAAACGTAGCCCTATATACCGGTTAACTATGACGAAAATTAACTCTACCCCAGCCCAGACCAGCACAACAGGCAGTTTCTTCCTGCGAGTCCTGCCCATCTTCATCTACTGCCAAGACTTCGTATCTGTTGCTGGTCGGTATACACAAGGAAACAGGGGGAACGTGATATCCTGCCGCTGTGCGTCACCACAGACCATGACGCCTCCTTCCCCAAGGCGCCGTCTCTTTGCTGTTGGTGCTCCTTGTCTGCTAGTCCTTGGAGGCCAGTGTCTCAGGGCCGGATTTTTCTTCTTTGCCACACCTCAAGCAATACTTTATCCATTTTTTTTTTTTCCCCGTCTGACACGGCGTCGCCCGCTGACTTCCTCCCGCAGCTCCCGCCTGCTGTCTGAGGGACTCCAACCGGAGCACACCTCGCGCAGGTGGAGCTTGCACCCTCCTCCGCGCAGGAGTGCGGGGTACAGACCTTACAGCCCTCCACGCGGACGGCAGCTTCCCCGCGAGGAAGCCCTGTCTGAGTGGCCACCTCCTGGGCCAGCCTGGCAAGGGAGGGAGATGGTGCCCAACCGCTGCGGAGCACAGCCCTCCCCCGTGCCGCTGCCACCAGCCTTCTAGAGATCCCAAAGCCTAAGAAGCCTTTCTCATTCCCTGGAGACCTCAAGCTGCTGGGTGGGTTTGCACGGCCAACGGCTGTCTGGGGTCGAGGTGACCGTCGGGGCTGCGGCATAAGGCTGCAGGTGGGCAGAGCAGGCAGCAGCCCCGCAATGGAAGAGCGCGCTGCCCTTCTCCCGCCTCCTCCCACGCAAACCGTCCTTCGAACTCCCGCTTGCAGCGTGTTGGTTTGCTGCCGCTCACCCAGGGCCTGCTGATACGTGGCTTCTGGAATCGGCGGAGTCCTTGCCACCTGCAGAGTCATAGAATCATAGAATCTTCATGGTTGGAAAGGACCTTTGAGATCATCGAGTCCCACCATACACACACACACACAAAAAAAAAAAACAAAAAAAAACCCAAAAAAAACCCCAACAACCTACAGTCTCTGCCCTTCAGAGCATGCCCTGAAGTGCCAAATGTAGACATTTCTTAAATACCTCGAGGGATGGGGACTCAACCACCTCCCTGGGCAGGCTGTTCCAGTGCCTGACCACTCTTGCAGTAAAGTCATTCTTCCTGATATCTAATCTAAACCTCCCCTGCCGCAGCTTCAGACCATTTCCTCTGGTCCTGTCGTTATTCACCTGGGAGAAGAGCCCAACACCCACCTCCCCACACCCTCCTTTCAGGTAGTTGTAGAGGGCAATGAGGTCTCCCCTCAGCCTCCTCTTCTCCAAGCTAAACATGCCCAGCTCCCTCAGCCTCTCCTCATATGCCCTGGTCTCCAGACCCCTCACCAGCCTGGTCGCTCTCCTCTGGACACGCTCCAGCACCTCAATGTCCCTCTTGTACAGAGGGGCCCAGAACTGAACACAGCACTCGAGGTGAGGCCTCACCAGTGCCCAGTACAGAGGCACCATCACTTCCCTGCTCCTGCTGGCCACGCTGTTCCTGATACAAGCCAGAATGCTGTTGGCCACCTTGGCCACCTGGGCACACTGCTGGCTCATGTTAAGCTGGCTCCACCAGCACCCCCAGGTCCTTTTCTGCCGAGCAGCTTTCCAGCCACTCTGCCCCAAGCCTGTAGCGTTGCTTGGGGTTGTTGTGACCGAAATGCAGGACCCGGCTCTTGGCCTTATTAAACCTCACACAGTTGGCCTTGGCCCATGGATCCAGCCTGCCCAGGTCCCTCTAGAGCCTTCCTACCCTCCAGCAGATCAACACCCCCACCCAGTTTGGTGTCATCTGCAAATTTACTGAGGGTGCACTCAATCCCCTCATCCACATCATTGATAAAGATATTAAACAAAACCGGCCCCAAAACTGAGCCCTGAGGGACACCACTGGTGACCGGCCGCCAAGAGGATTTCACCGCATTAGTCACAGGATGAGTTTTGCAAGAGCACCCTCTGTCTGATCCATTTTAGCTGTGCACTTTGGGATGGGGAATCACGCCTGCTGTCGATCACCTTAAAAAAGACGCCTGGTAGGACTAATGGAGATGTAGATTTCTACTTCCCAAGTCTTTAGGCAGACTAAGACTCGTTTTATGAAAGCTACACAGGCACCCCAACGATTAGAGAATGGAGCTCCACCAGATGTGCTTCCCAGGAATGGGATGGCAGCGAGGAAGAAAGGGGTGGCTTGGCAACCACCCTGGGATTTGGGAAACTTAAAGAGTGCTCTCCTCTTCCCCCACCTCTGCTTTCCTCAGGGAGATGTTTTCTTAAATAAGAAAACTCTACCAGCTAGGTGTGAGTTCACAGTAGCGTGAGGTAACTCACGTCGAACTGCAGCCAGTGTAGTGGCACTAATTAAAATCTGGAGCTTCCATTGGAGCCCAAGGCATTTCCTCCACTCAGCCTATCTGCACCCCACAGCTGACCCTGACTGCTGTGGGAAACAAGCGTCCTGGCCCTCCCGGCAGGATGGGGAAAAGCTTCAACTTGTCCCTCATCCGGCACCACGCACCCTGATGAAGATCTGGCTCTTCCTGCTACAAAGATGCGGGCATCCAAAAGCCGCAGGCTGTTAGGAGGTGCCCGCCAAAAGCGGTTCCCCTAGGGGGTGAGAACAAACCTGGGTTTTGTCCCCCCCCCCGGCGCCTTTGCCGCGGGCGCCAGTCCCAGCCGTTTGGGATTTTGGTCCGCCGGCGCAGCTTTGGTGCCCATCCACAGGTCCGCCAAGGCTAGGAAAGCCCAGCGCCCCGCAGCTGGCGCGGCAGCGGAAGCATTTCCCCCAGGGGGTGAGAACAAGCCCGAGTTGTCCCCCCTGGTGCCATCGCCGGGAGTGCCACCCACGGGCATTCAGCGTTTTTGGGTCAGCGCGGCGGCGTGGGGCGGGTTAAAGGCCAGGGACAGCAGGAAAGCCCGGCACCCCACAGCTGTTAGGGCGAGGGAAGCGGTTCCCCAAAGGGTGAGAACAAGGCCAGGTTGTCCCTCCAGGCGCCTCAGCCGTGGGATCAAGCCCCGGCTGTTTGGGATTTCGGCCGTGGGATCAAGCCCCGGCTGTTTGGGATTTCGGCAGCTGAGGCTGTGGCCGGTGGAGAGAAAACCGTGGCTCGACCTTGCGCTCTCTGGGAGCTGCTTTCCTCGCCCACAAGCCCCCTGGGCCACCTCCTCCACTCACCGCAGCCCCGGCTGCCAAGATCGCAAACATTTGGGGGTTCTTCGTGGCCCTTTGGGAGATATGGGCCCTTTAGGGGGGGGATCTGGTGGCCTTTTGGGGGGTCTGGGGGCTATTTAGGGCAGTCGGGAGCACCGGGTGCTTGGGTGACCTTTGGGTGTGGGGGCACTTGGGGTGCACGTGGGGGCCCTTTTGGGGGGGTCTGGGTCCATGTAGGGGTGCTGGGGGCCCTTTGGGGAGGATCTGGGTGCTCTTTGGGGGGTTGAGTGCTCTTGGGGAGGGGTTTGGGTGCTTTGGGGGGGGGGGCCCTTGGGGATGTTAGGTGTCCTTGTGGGAGGTCCTGGGTGCTCTTTTGAGGGGTGGGGGCCCTTTGGGGGCATCTGGGGGCTTTTAGGGGGGAGGTCTCGGTGCTCCTTAGGGGAATGGGGGCCCTTTGGGGGGGTCTGGGGGCTCTTTAGGGGGGTAGGGGCCCTTGGTGGGGGGTCTGGGGGCCCTTTGGAGGAGGTGTGGCATCCCTTTTGGGGGGGTCTTGCTGCTTTTTAGGGAGGGTGGGGGCCCTTTGGGGTGGGGGTGGGGCTTGTTGGGGTTCTGGGTGTTCTTTTGGGGGTGTGGGTCCTTTGGGGGGGTCTGAATGATCTTGGGGGGGAGCCCTTTGGGCGGGATCTGACTGCTTTTTAGGGGGCGTGGGGAGACCTTGGGGGGGATCAGGGTGCACTTTTTTGGGGGTACCCTTTGGGGAGGGTCAGGGTGCTCCTTAGGGGGGGTGGGGGCCCTTCAAGGGGGGAAGGTTCTCTTTGTGGGGGGCTGGGGGTCCTTTGGGGGGAGTTCTGAGTGCTCTTTTGGGGGTGGGGGCCCTTTGGGGGGGAGGGGTCTCTTGGGGGGAGCTGGGGGTCCTTTTTGGGGGGTGGTTCTGGGTGCTCTTTTGGGGGCGGGGGCCCTTTAAGGGCAGTCTTGGTGTTCCTTAGGGGGGTGCGGGCCCTTTCGGGGTAGTCTGGGTGTCCTTTTGGGGGTGACACCCCCCTTTTGGGGGGGTCCTGGCCTCTCCTGACCTCTTAGTGCCTCCCACCCCATAAGGCACCTCGGGGGGGGGGGGGGACGGGACATGGGTGTTGGGGGGGTGTTATGGGGAGGGGGGGGCTGGAGGGGTTACTGGGGGTCCCCAAGGCGGGGGGTGGGGGGGTGGGGGGGTGTCCCTATGTTGGGGAGGGGGTCTGTATACCCCTCCCCAGCCCCCTGTTGGGGCGGGGTCTCTGTGCGCATGCGCGGGCCTCGCCGGGGCCTGGCAAAGCGGGCTCCGCGCATGCGCACTGACCCTCCCGAAGCCGCCGCGGACAGGACGGTGGCCGCCGGCACCCAAAACATCCCCCGGTTGCGCGGGAGGCTGCGCTTCGCCGGCCGCCGCGCGTGCGCAGAGGCCTGTTTGTGCATTCTGGCTGCGCGGCGGCGGCGGCGGCGGCTGCAGCGGGGGGAAGATGGCGGCGTCCTCGCTGGAGCAGAAGCTCTCCCGTTTGGAGGCCAAGCTCAAGCAGGAGAACCGAGAAGCCCGCCGCCGGATCGACCTCAACCTCGACATTAGTCCCGCCCGGGCCCGGCCTAGTAAGGCACCGCCGAGGGAAAGGGGGAAAGCCGGGGGTGGGGGGGGAACACACACACACACAGAGGGAGCCGGGCCTAGGCCCCGGCGGGGGCGGCTGAGGTGATTTTGGGGGGGGGAGGCGTGGGTTAGGGGCGCCCCTCGTGGTTGCGGCCTTGTTAAAGGGGCTGTGGGGTGATTTAGGTGGTGGGGGGGCTGTTGAGGTGGTGCTGTGGGGAGGTGGGGGGCCGTGAGGGCTGTGCTGGGCCGAGGCGGGGGGGCGGACGCTGAGGGCGCTATAGGGGTGTTGGAGGGGGGGTCTTACGCTGGTTTAGGGGAGTTCGGGGAGCCCTTGGGCTTTTTGAGGTGTGTTGGGGGGGCTCTTGGGCTTTTTGAGACGTGTTGGGGGGGCTCTTGGGCTTTTTGAGACGTGTTAGGGGGGCTCTTGGGCTTTTTGAGGCGCGTTGGGGGGGCTCTTGGGCGGTTTTAGGGAAGTTGGGGGTCGGTTGAGGCCGTTTGAGGGGTGTTGAGGGGGCTTTGGGGCCAGTTTAGGGGTGTTGTGGGGCGGTTGAGGCCGTTTTAGAAGTGTTGGGTGGCTCTTGGGCCAGTTTCAGGGTGTTGAGAGGGCAGTTGAGGCTCTTTTAGGGGCGTTGGGGGGAGGTCGTGACTTTTTGAGGGGTGTTGGGGTGGCTTTTGGGCCGGTTTAGGGGTGCCGCGATGCGGTTGAGGCCATTTGAGGGGTGTTGGAGCAGCTTTTGGGCCGTTTGAGGGGAGATGGGGGGCTCTTGGGCCACTGTAGTGGTGTTGGGGGGGCTCTTGGGCTGTTTTAGAGGTGTTGGGGGGCTCTTGGGACGTTTGCGGGGTGATGGGGGGGCTCTTGGCCTGTTTTAGGGATGTTGAGGGGCTCTTGGGCCGTTTTAGTGGTGTTGGGGGGCGGTTGAGGCGATTTTAGGGTTGTTGTGGAGGCTTTGGGGCCATTTGAGGGGTGGGGGGGAACAACTCTTGGGTCAGTTTCAGGGTGTTGGGGGCGCATTTGAGGCTGGTTTAGGGGTATCAAGGGGCTTATGAGGTAGTTGAGGCTGGTTTTGGAGTGTTGGGGGGCATAGAGGGCTCCTGGGGGGGTTGTTTGGAGACTGTAGCGATACTGGGGGCCGTTTAGGCCCTATTGGGTAAAATGGGGGTTTGGGGGGGCAAGGGGGGTAATTGAGGGCAGCTGAGGTGGGTTTGGGGGCAGTTGGGGCTTTACTGGGTGAAATGCAGGGGGGCACAAGAGCTTTACAGGGTTAAAGGGGAGGGCACAAGGGCTTTACTGGATGAAATGGGGGGGGCACAAAGACTTTACTGGTCCGTGGGGCTGTACTGAGCACTGCTGGAGGCAGCGCAGGAATTTCGGGGTTATTTGGGGGGGTGTCATTGCAATTAGCACCCTGAGGAGCCTCTGTGGGGGGGAGACCAACTTCCTCCCCTCCCCCCCCCCAGGTAGGACCTGTACTGGGGGCGGGGGACACCACAGCTGCCAGGCGACAATTTTCCAGAATTTCCCTACAATTTCATGCAATTAAAAAAAAAAAAAAAAAAAAAAAGCATTTTCCAGGCTGAGGGGGGTCCAGAGCCGCCAGGCAGCCCCCCACCCCCCTTTTACCCCCCCTCACCCCCTTTTCCTCTCCCCCCCCGAAATTTAAGTTCATTCTGGTTCTTTCCCCCACCCCACACCCTGCCCCGGGCGCCTCAAGTTTGTTCCTGTTGTGATTTATGGTGTTTTTCTTTCTTTTTATTATTTTCTTTTCCCTTTTTCTCCCCGTTTTTTTTATTTTCTCCCCCCCCAACCCCCCTCCACCCCCCACTCCCCCATTTCCCCCCCCCACCCCCCAAAAAATCCAGTTATCGTCATCACCCTAAGCCCCGCTCCCGCTCCGTCCCAGCGAGCAGGTACCACCACATCTCGCCGCCGCTTGGGTTTCTCCTGCATTCCCCCCCTTCCACATTTCTAACGCTGTCGTCCCCCCCCCGCCACCTCGCTCTCCCCTTCCTTGGGGACATCCCCATATGTGTCGTCCCCCTCCAAGCGCCCACCCAAAGCAGGTCGCCTCCTCTCCCCCCCCAGCACATCTTAAACCCGCCCGTGCCTCAGTTTCCCCACTCAGTGGAGCAGCTTTTTCCCTGTCAGCTTCTCCCTGCGTGTCCCTTCCCCCACCCCCCCAAATGTCCCTGTGTGTGTCCCTGAATGTCCCCGTGTCCCGTTGTGTCCCGTTGTCCGCCCCCCGCGTGGCTGTCCTGCCTGTCGCATGGAGTGTGGCCCCGGCCCCCCGCGGGGTGCATGGCGCATGCGGCACGGCATGGGGGGGTGTGGGGCGGGATCGAGGTGGGGGGGGGAAATGGGGTGAATTGGGGCTGAAATGGGTCCAGGAATGGGGCAAATGGGGCTGAGATGGGAGGGGGGCGAAATGGGACAGGAACAGGCAAAATGAGGGGGTCCCAAAATGGGGCAGGAAGGGGCAAAGTGGGTCAGGAAGGAACAAAATGGGGGGGTGGTCGTGTCCCAACATGGGAAAGGAAGGGGCAAAAAGAGGGGGGGGGGGGCAGCCAAAATGGGTTAAGAAGAGGCAAAGTGGGGCAGGAACAGGCGGAATGGGGATGTCCCAGAAATGGGGCAAGAATGGGCAAAATGGGGCAGAAAGAGCCAACTGGGGCTGGGAGACGGGCTGGGGGGGGGGGCGGGTGTGCAGGCTTGGCCCCCCCACCCTGGGGTGCTGGGGGTGGGTTGGGGGAGGGGGGCATGCCGGGGTGCTTCACCGCCCCCGGGAGGGGGTTGGGGGGCTGATGGGGGTCTCTCTGCCCACCCACCCCCCCACTTGGGGGGCTGATGGGGGTGTCTCTCCCTCCCCCTGAAGCTGGGGGGGTGACAGGGTCTATCTGTGTCCCCCTCACCAACTTGGGGGGCTAATGGGGGTCTCTCTGACTCCCCCACATTTGGGGGGGTCTTTCTGTGTCCATCCCACCCACCTGGGGAGCTGACAGGGTCTCTCTGCCTCTCCATTTGTGGGGGCTCACAGGGTCTCTCTGCCCCCCGCTCCTTGGAGGGCTGATGGGATCTCTCCCCTACAAACACTTAGGGGGCTGATGGGGTCTCTCTGTCTCCCCACAGTTGGGGGGGCTGATGGGGGTCTCTCTGCCCCCTCCCCACCCCCACTTTGGGGGCTGACAGGGTCTCTCTGTCCCCCCCCAGCTCTGCAGCTGCCCCTGGTGAGCGACGGGGGGGGCCGGGCTGTGCCCCCTGAGGGCCCCCAGCACCCACCCCCCCCCTCCCGCCCCCGCCACATGCTGGGGCTGCCCCCGCCGCCCTTCCTGGTGCCCCGCAGCGTCGAGAGGTGAGCCCCCCCCGGGACCACGCCCCCTGAGGCCCCGCCCACCCCAGGACCACACCCCAGCGGGCCCCCTTCATTGGCTGGGCGGGAAGAGCCCCTGTCCCCGTAGGCTGGCTGGCTGGGGAACACCCTTGGCGGGTGGGGGGAGGCACGGGGGACGTAGGGGCTGGTGCGCTGTGATTGGCTGAATGGGGGGGGGAGCTTGAATGCTGATTGGTCGGAGGTCCAGGGTGATTACGAGTGCTGATTGGCCAGAGGTCCAAGGGAATAGAGTGTGCTGATTGGCCAGGCAGAAGATTTGCTGTATGCTGATTGGCCAGATGTAGAAGAACCTGCAGGTGCTGATTGGCCAGAGGTCGGCAGGATCCCGTGTGCTGATTGGCTGGAGATCCAGGGGGATCGCATGTGCTGATTGGCCAGAGGTCCAAGGGGATTGAGTGTGGTGATTGGCTGGAGGTCCAGGGGGATCAAGTGCATTGATTGGCAGGAGCTCCAGGGAATTGTGAGTGCTGATTGGCCAGAGGTTGGGCGTATTGCGAGTGCTGATTGGCTAGAGATCCAAGGGATCCCGTGTACTGATTGGTTGGAGGTCCAGGGGGATCATAACTGCTGATTGGCTGGAGGTCCAGGGGATCCCATGCACTGATTGGTCAGATGTCTGCTCCTGGACATCCCACAGGATCACATGCCCCGATTGGTCAGTGGCCCAGGGGATCACGTGTGCTGATTGGCTAGAGGTTGAGGGGGTTCATGTGCTGATTGGCCAAGCAGGAGATGTAGATGTGCTGATTGGCCAGATGTACAGGAGCCCACAGATGCTGATTGGGCAGAGGTCCAGGGGGAAATTGTGTCTGCTGATGGGCCAAAGATCCAAGGGATGCTGTATGCTGATTGGGCAGGGATGCAGGGAGGGATTATGTGCCCTGATTGGCCAGGCAGGAGGTTTGTTACATGCTGATTGGCCAGAGGTACCGCAGCTGCTGATTGGCCAGAAGTGCAGGGAGGGATCATGTGTGCTGACTGGCCGAGCAGGAGATTGGGTCTATGCTGATTGGCCAGGTGTACAGGAGCCCACTAGTGCTGATTGGTTAGCTGTGCAGGGGACTCCTGTCTGCTCATTGGCCAGTGGGAGATTCCCGTGTGCTGATTGGCCAGGGGCCTGGGAGCACAGAGCTGCTGATTGGCCAAATGTGCCAACGCCCCTGCATGCTGATTGGCCAGTGGTCTGGAGGATCGTGTGTGCTGATTGGCTGGGCAAATAGAAGGCTGTGGATGCTGATTGGTCAGGCGGCTGGGAGAGTTGTGTGCTGATTGGTTGGCTGTGCAGGAGTCCTTGGGTGCTGATTGGCCAGCCAGAGAGGAGGTTCCTTTGTGCTGATTGGCCAGGTGGCACCCCCAGTGATGATTGGCCAGGTGGGCACCTGCCCTGCATTTTCCCTGTGTGCTGATTGGCCAGGCACCCCCCGAGCATTCTGATTGGTCAGTTGTGTGGGTGTGTGTCCTGTGTGCTGATTGGCCAGGTCTCCCACCCCCCACCCCCCCCCCCCAGTGCCCCCGTTTGATTGGCCAGGTGCCCCCCTGTGCCCCATGCTGGTTGGCCGGGCCCTCCCTGTGTCCCATGCTGATTGGTCAGACCCTCCTGTGTCCCCTGCTAGTTGTCCAGGCTCCCCCTGTGCCCCGTGCTGATTGGCCAGGCCCTCCCCCTGCCCCGTGCTGATTGGCCAGGCTCTCCCTGTTTCCCCTCCTGATTGGCCAGCCCCGCCCCCCTTTTCTCCCCAGCATCGAGATCGACCAGAAGCTCCAGGAGATCATGAAGCAGACGGGCTACCTCACCGTGGGGGGGCAGGTGAGCCCAGGGAGGGACGTATTGGGGCAGGGGGGGGGGGGGGGGCACAGGGGACAGGAGGGACCCTGACACCCCCCCTCCAATTTGTGTGTCATGTCCCCCCCTTCCTCCCCCCCCGCCCGCCAGCGCTACCAGGCGGAGATCAACGACCTGGAGAACCTGGGGGAGATCGGCAGCGGCACCTGCGGGCAGGTCTGGAAGATGCGCTTCCGCAAGACAGGCCACGTCATCGCCGTCAAGGTTGGGGACACCCCTTTTCCCCCCGCCCCCCTCACCGGGGGGGTCCCCACACCCTATGGTGGGGCCAGGATCCTACCCTGACACCCACACACACACACACACCCCCCGCCGTTTTTGTTTTGTGTCCCCCCTCCCCCATAGCAAATGCGGCGCTCAGGGAACCGGGAGGAGAACAAGCGGATCCTGATGGACCTGGACGTGGTGCTCAAGAGCCACGACTGCCCCTACATCGTCCAGTGCTTCGGCACCTTCATCACCAACGTGAGCGCCCCCCGCCATGGGTGGAGATGGCTGTGAGGCCCCCCCCCCCCCCCACAGGGGCTGGATCCGGCTATGGGGCCCCCCCAGGGGTCTGGATACGGCCATAGTGGGGCTTCCTGGCGTCTAGATGTGGCCATGGTCGTGTGTGTGTGTGTCCCAGGTCTGCATATGGCCATGGGACCCCTCAAATGATCTGGATTGAGCCGTGGGGGGGTCTCCTGGGGTCCGGATATGGCCATGGGGGTCCCCCTTCCTGGGTCTGGATACAGCCATGGGGTCCCCCACCCCGGGGGCTGGATACGGATGTGGGGTCACCTCCTGGGGTCTGGATATGGCCATGGCGACCCTCCTCCCCTGGTTTCCAGATATGGCCGTGGGGCTCCCCCCGCCAGGGTCTGGATATGGCCACAGGGCCCCCCATGTCTAGATCCCGCCATTGTCCCCTCCATCCCCTGTCCCTCTGTGCTGTCCCCATTGCCCCAGCCATGGCGGGAGGTGTCCCCAGTGTCCCCAGGATCCATGTGTGCCCTCCCCCACCACCAACCCTTCCTCTTCCTCCCCAGACCGACGTCTTCATCGCCATGGAGCTGATGGGCACCTGCGCTGAGAAGCTGAAGAAGCGCATCCAGGGCCCCATCCCCGAGCGCATCCTGGGCAAGATGACAGTGGCGGTGAGGGGACACTCAGGGACACCAGGAGGGGAGGGCCACCACCGCTGACACCCCTCCCTACAGATCGTGGAGGCCCTTTTCTACCTCCTGCCCCGTGTCCCTCTCCCCATGCCTGTGCCCCTTTGTCCCTGTCCCCGTGTGTGTCCCTGCTGCCATGTCCTCATGCCCACATCCTTGTGTCCCAGATCCCCCTGCCTGTCTCCCTATGCCCATGCGTGTCCCCGTGTCCCTGTCTGCATGTCTGTGTCCCCATGCTTGTCTGTGTCCCCGTCGCTGTGCCCACATGTGTCCTGCTGGCCATGTCCTTGTGTCCCTGTCTCCACATCCGTGTCCCCCTGCCTGTCTCCCTGTCCCCGTGCATTTGTCTGTGTCCCTGTCCCCACGTCTGTGTCCGCATCCCTGTGCCCTCCCATGTCCTGATGCCCATGTCCTTGTGTCCCTGGTCCCATGTCCACGTCCCCCTGCCTGTGCCCTGTGTGCCTATGTGTGTCCCCATCCCCATGTCCTGGTGCCCCTGTCCCCATACATGTCCCCACACTCACGTCCTGGTGCCCACATCCATGTTCTAACTCTTGTGTCCATCTTCCCGTGTCCCCACGTCCCTGTCCTTGTGTCCCCATCCCTGTGCCCGTGTCCCCACACCCGTGTCCTGGTGCTTGTGTCCGTGTCACTGTCCTTGTGTCCCCACGCCCCTGTCCCCATACAGGTCCCCACACCCATGTCCTGATGTTCATGTCCATCTCCCCGTGCTCCCAACGTCCCTGTCCCCGTGTCCCTGCCCTGATGCCCACATCCCTGTCCCCCCCCCGCAGTGTCCCCATGTCCCCACACTCACCCCGTCCGTCCCCGCAGATCGTGAAGGCGCTGTTTTACCTGAAGGAGAAGCACGGGGTGATCCACCGTGACGTCAAACCCTCCAACATCCTCCTGGACGAGCGGGGGCAGGTGAAACTCTGCGATTTCGGCATCAGCGGCCGCCTCGTCGACTCCAAAGCCAAGACCCGCAGCGCCGGCTGCGCCGCATACATGGCCGTAAGCACCCATGGGTGTTGGGGGGGGGGGCGGGGGGGAGGATTGTACTGGGGTTGGGGGTGGTGGGGGGCTGCATGTGCTGGAGGTCCCATGGGGCTGTGGGTGCTGCTGGGATCTGGGAGCTGCACCCCAGGGGTGTCTGGGGGTGGGTGGAGGCTCTGGGTCTCCACGATGGTGGGTGTTGGGGGTCCCCCGGGGTTGTGGGTGCCACACCCCAGAGGTGGGGGCTGTGTGCCCCGCTGGGTTCTGGGTGCTGCACCCCAGAGGTGGGGGCTGTGGGTCTCCACAGTTGTGGGTGTTGGGGGTCACCCGGGGTTGTGGGGGCTGTGCGCGCTGCTGGGTTTGGATGCTGCACCCCAGAGGTGGGGGCTGGGTGTCCCCCAGGGACCTAGGGTCTCCAGGATTGTGGGTTCTCTACCTCAGAGATGGGTGCTGGGGGTCCCCTGGGGCTGGGATCCCCGAGGACCATGGGTGCTGGGGGTCCTTCTGGGCTGTGGGTGCTACACCCCAGAGGTGGGTGCTGGGGGTCCCCCAGGGCTGTGGGTCCCCCAGGACTGTGAGTGCTGCACCCCAGAGGTAGGTGCTGGGAGTCCCCCAGCACTGTGGGTCCCGTGGGGCTGGGGGTGCTGGGGGTCCCACCCCGGTGTCCCTCAGCCTCCCACCTCTCCCCCAGCCCGAGCGCATCGACCCCCCCGACCCCACCAAGCCTGACTACGACATCCGCGCCGACGTGTGGAGCCTCGGCATCTCCCTGGTGAGCCCTGTCCCCACCGTGTCCCCAACCCGTCCCCAGGTCCCCACTGCTACTCCAGCCTGTCCCTGGGTCCCTGCCATGTCCCCTGTGCCTCCCCAACTTGTCCCCACTTCCCCACTGTGTCCCCAATGTGTCCCTAACCCATCCCCAGCCTGTCCCTAATGTGCCTCCCCACCACATCTCTGGCTCCCCCAGTTTGTCCCCAGCCCATCCCTGGGTCCCCAGCCTGTCCCCAGCATGTCCCTCCATCCCCACTGTGTCCCCACCATGTCCCTGGCTCCCCAGCATGTCCCCAGTGTGTCCCCAAGCCATCCCAAGGTCCCCAGCACATTCTGGGTACCCAGCATGTCCCCGGCTCCCCACTGTGTCCCCAGTGTGTCCCCAACCTATCCCTGTCTCCAACCCATTCCTGTTCCCACCCCATCCTTGGGTCCCCACCATGTCCCCAACTCATCCCTGTGTCCCCAACATGTCCCTACCACGTCCCCAGGCTCCCCAGCACATCCCTAATGTGTCCCCAGCTTGTCCCCCGCACGTCTCTGGGTCCCCAACATGTCCCCAGTGTGTCCCCAGCACATCCCTGGGTTCCCTCCACATCCTCACTGTGTCCCTAACATGTCCCTAGCTCCCCACTGTGTTCTCAAACTGTCCCCAGTGTGTCCCAGCTGTGTTCCCACCATGTCCCCATGATGCCACCTCATCCCCACAGCCCCCCATCTCCCCACCGCGTCCACCTCTGGTGCTGCCACCATGTCCCCCAAGCCCACCACGTCCCAGCCACATCCCTGGGGGTCTCCCCTGTGGCACAGCCGTGTCCCTGTCTGTGTGTGTGTGTCCCCCGGTGACAGCGGTGTCCCTGCAGGTGGAGCTGGCCACGGGGCAGTTCCCCTACCAGAACTGCAAGACGGATTTCGAGGTGCTGACGAAGGTGCTGCAGGAGGACCCCCCGCTGCTGCCCCCCGCCATGGGCTTCTCCGGGGACTTCCAGGCCTTTGTCAGGGACTGGTGGGTGACAAGGGTGACAAGCCACCCTCTCTGGGGTTGGGGACACATCCCCAGGGTGTCCCCAAGGTGCTGACCCCGCCCTCCCCTCTCCCGCAGCCTCACCAAGGACCACAGGAAGAGACCAAAGTACAACAAGTTACTGGTGAGTCCCCAGGGCCACGTCGTCCCCTGGCTGTCCCTGTCACACGTGTCCCCAACCCATCCCCGAGTCCCCCAACTTGTCCCCAGCATGTCCCCAGCCCATCCCTGCCCCATCCCAGTGTCCACACGTGTCAACTGCCCAGGTGGGTGCGTGCTGCTGTCCCTGGCGGGGGTCCTCGGTCTCCCTGTCCTTGTCCCCAAGCCCCTGTCCCCATCCCTGTCCCCATACACCAGTATCATGTGTCCCTGTCCCCGTGCATGTCTCTACACCAGTGTCATGTGTCTTTATTCCCGTGCCTGTGTCAGTGTCCCCGTCCCCATGCCTGTGTCCTTGTCCCCATCCCTGTGCGCGTGCATGTCCCTACTGCCATGTGCTGCTGCCCATGTCCTTGTGTCCCTGTCCCCATGCTTATGGCCCCCTGTCTGTGCCCCCTTTGTCCCTGTGTTCATGCATGTCCCCATTCCCGTATCCTGGTGCCCATGTCTGTGTCCCCATGTCCCTGTCCCCACACCTGGTGCCCATATCCATGTCCTGATGCTCGTGTCCATCTCACTGTGCCCCCATGTCCCTGTCCTTGTGTCCCCATGCCCCTGTCCCCATCCATGCCCCCACACCCATGTCGTGGTGCCCCCATCCATGTCCTGACGCTCGTGTCCATCTCCCCGTGCCCCCATGTCCCTGTCCTTGTGTCCCCATGCCCCTGTCCCCATCCATGCCCCCACACCCATGTCGTGGTGCCCCCATCCATGTCCTGACGCTCGTGTCCATCTCCCTGTGCCCCCATGTCCCTGTCCTTGTGTCCCCATGCCCCTGTCCCCATCCATGCCCCCACACCCATGTCGTGGTGCCCCCACACCCATGTCGTGGTGCCCCCACACCCATGTCGTGGTGCCCCCATCCATGTCCTGACGCTCGTGTCCATCTCCCCGTGCCCCCATGTCCCTGTCCTTGTGTCCCTACGCCCGTGTCCTGGTGCCCCCATCCATGTCCTGACGCTCGTGTCCATCTCCCCGTGTCCCCACACCCCTGTCCCCATCTGTTTGCCCACGTCCCCGTTCCCATGTCCCCACGCTCACCCCCTCCCTCCCTGCAGGAGCACAACTTCATCAAGCGCTACGAGACGCTGGAGGTGGACGTGGCCACCTGGTTCAAGGACGTCATGGCCAGGACAGAGTCCCCTCGCACCGGCGGTGGCCTCAGCCAGCACCACCTCCCCTTCTTCACCAGGTAGCACCCGCCGCCCGCCCCTGCCCGCGCTGGCCGTGACACCCATGGTGGCCCTGACACCCGGGACACCTGTGGTGGCTGTGACACCTGTGGTGGTCGTGACACCCGGCTGTGACACCTGTGGTGGCCATGACACCTGCGACGGCCACTGTGTGCCCCGGCAGCCATGTGGACACCCACATCCCGGCGTGTCCTGCTGCATCCCCACGTGCCACGGCGTGTCACCGTGCACCTTGGCGTGTCACAGGGTGTCCCAGGGCATCCCGGTGTGTCCCCACGTGTCCCAGGGCAACCCAGTGTGTCCTGGTGTGTCCCAGCACATCCCAGTGTGTCCCAGTACATTCCTGGCACGTCCCCAGTATGTCCCAGCACATCCTGATGTAACCCGTCACCTCCTGTCCTCGTGGATCCCAGTGTGTCTCAACAGATCCCAGTCTGTCCCAGTGTCTCCTGGCGTGTCCCAGTGTGTCCCCTCCTGATGTCCCCACCCCCCTTACAATGCTGGGGCAGGGGGACGCGTGTGCCCCCTCTGTGTGTGTGTGTCCCCCGGGTGGCCCGTGCCTCAGTTTCCCCAGGGCCAGCAGCTCCTCGGCCTCCAAGCTCAGGACTGTCCCCGTCCCCAACCCCAGTGCAGGGTCCCCGAGTGGGGACAGGGATGGGGACAGGACCTGGCTGTGGGGGACAGCACGGGGACACGGCACCAGGATGTGACATGAGGACGTGACACGGGGATGTGACATGGGGACACAGCGCAGGGACATGGCACTCTGGGATGTGACACAGGGATGTGACACGGGGATGTGGCGTGGGGACACGGTGCAGGGACGTGGCACGCTGGGATGTGGCACGGGGCTGTGGCTCGCTGGGATGTGACATGGATGCAGCACAGCGGGATGTGACGTGCAGATGTGGCACGGGGACACGGCACATGGACGTGGCACGGGGACGTGACATGGGGGCACGGCTTGGGGATGTGACACAGGGATGTGACATGGGGACATGGGCACGGAGATGGCATGGAGATGTGGCACATGGAGGTGACGGGATGGAGGACGATGCGTGGGGACACTGCGGGGATGTGGCACAGAGACAGCACAGAGGGACGACGAGATGGCACAGGGATGTGGCACAGAGGTGTGACATTGGCACGTGGCATGGAGGTGGCACGGTGACACAGCGCAGAGATGTGACATGGGCATGTGGCACGGAGATGGCACAGGGATGTGGCACGGGGACACAGCACAGAGAGAGGGGACAACATGGAGACCCGACGTGGGGACATGGCAGAGAGGTGGCATGGATGGCACAGAGGTGGCACCAGGATGTGACATGGGGACACAGTGCGGAGATGGCACCAGGATGTGACGTGGGGACGTGGCACAGAGATGGCACCGGGATGTGACACGGGGACACAGCGCTGAAGGATGAGATGGAGAGGTGGCCTGGGGACACAGCACAGAGATGGCTCGGGGATGTGGCACGAAGGACGACATGCAGCAGTGGCACAGAGATGGCTCGGGGACGTGGCGCAGAGGGACGCCGTCGGGACACACCGTGGGGACACGGCCCAGGGCCATGTTACGGGGATGTGACATGGAGGGACAATGTGGGGACACGGCATGGGGACACAGTCCACAGAAGCCCCCCGGGGTGACGGTGGCCCCAGGGTGACGGTGACACGGGGCCGGCACGAGGCCACGCAGCGACAATCAGGGCTGGGGACAGGGCACGGGGGCCACCGCGGGGCCACCTCAGGTGTGGTCCCCACCTGTGTCCCTCCTCCCCGTGTCCCCCAGGGTGGCAGCAGGTGCAGTTTTAGTGCATTGTGGACGCGGGCGGTGGCTCCCCCTCGTTATCGTCGTTATTATTAATTAATTATTATTATTGTTATTATTATTATTATTATTATATTATTATTATTATTATTATAAATGCGCATGTGGAACCCGAGGGGCTGCGTCAGGCTCTGGGGGGGACAATAGGGACGGGGGGGACATTGGGACACAGTCACAGGAGGACGGGGATAAGGGGACCCGGGGAGGGGATGATGGGGGCCATGGACACTGGGGCCAGGGGGGGACATTGGGGACACAGGGACGGGATGATGGGGGACAGGGACATGAGGGACACTGGGGACGGGGGGGGGACACGGGGATGGGGTGATGGGGGCCATGGACACTGGGGCCCGGGGGGGACATTGGGGACATGGGGATGGGGTGATGGGGGCCATGGACACTGGGGCCCGGGGGGGACATTGGGGACACAGGGACGGGATGGTGGGGGTCATGGACACTGGGGCCGGGGGGGACATTGGAGGGACAGGATGATGGGGGACAGGGACATTGGGGACAGGGGGGGACATTGGGGGGACGGGATGATGGGGGCCATGGACATGAGGGATACTGGGGACACGGGGATGGGATGACATGGACACTGGGGATGGGGGGGACACACACAGGAGGATGGGGACAAGGGAACATCAATATGGGGGACATTGGGGATGGGAGGTCATGGGACGGGGGGGATGGACAAGGGGACAGTGATACAGGGACATTGGGGACATGGGGGACACCGGAAGATGTGGGAGGATGGGGATGGGGACACGAGGATATGGAGAGTCATGGGGGGGACATTGGGGACAGTGGGGAGGGGAGGACAGGGATGGGGCCATTGATATGGGGGACAGTGGGGGGATACTGGGGGACACGGGACAATGGGGACGTTGAGAGGACATGGGGACACTGGGGGCATCAGGCACAGGGGACATTGGGGACATGAGGGGGGAAATGGGCACTGGGGGATTCAGGGGACATCGGGGACATGGAGGGACATGGGGGACACTGGGAACATGGGGGGACATTGGGGACCCGGGGGGCGACTGGGCACATGGGGGGACATGGACGGGACATTGGGGCCACTGGGGGACCCTGGGGACACGGGGGGGGAGGGAGGGGGGGGCACACTGGGGCCACCAGGGACAGGCGGGGGCGCCGGGACGCCTGGGTCCCCGCAGCCCAAGGCCGGGCAATGTCACCGGGGAGACGGTGGCCTCGGGGGGGGCCAAGGCGGGGGGGGGACACGACACCTCCCCCGCGTGGGCGGTTGCCGGGGACAGCACTGGGGACACGGAGGGGACCCGCGGGACCTGCCACCGCCGGGGGGGACACGCGTGGGACATTCCCCCCCCGCCCCCCTCCCCGATGGCGCCGCGCTGGAGCCCCCCCCCTCCTCCTCCTCCTGCTGCTGCTGCTGCTGCACGGGGGGGGCCCCGCAGGTGGGTGCGGGGGGGGCACGGGGGGACCCAGGCTTCCGGGAGGATCGGGGGGGGGGGGGTGGGCAAAAGTCGCTGTGGGCGGGGGGGGGGGGCAGGGAGGAGACCCGGGCGTCCGGGGGGGTCACGGAGGGACCCAGGTGTCCAGGAGGGGGCCAGGTGGGGACCCAGCAGTCGGCGGGGGGGGTCACAGGGGGACAAAGGCGTCCGGGGGGGGCGCAAGAAGGGGCTCCACGAGTCGGGGGGGGGGTCACAGGGGGACCCAGGAGTCCTTTGGGGGGGACAACAGGGAGGGGTCCCAGGTATCCGGGGGGGCGGTTCCAGGGCGACCAAAGCGTCCGGGAGGGGCAGGGAGGGGTCGCAGGCGTCCCGGGGGGGGGGGGGTCATGGGGGGGCCCCAGGCGTCCGGGGTGTGGGGGGAGAACAGGGTGGGACCCCCATGGGTGCCCCCGTCCGCAGGGCCCCCCCCGGGCTGGCCGTGGGGTGACACTGGGGGTCCGGGGGGGGGCCCGAGCCCCCAGAGGCCGCGCTGCAGCGGGGAACGGCCCGGGGTGAGTGGGGCGGGGGGAACTGGGGACACTGGGGACGGGGGGGGTGGGACGGGGAGCTCTGGAGGGTCACTGGGAGGGGTGGGGGGGGAGCACTGGTGGTGACTGGGAGCACTGGAGGGGTCTGAGGGGGGTCACTGGCAGCAACTGGGGGGGTCACTGGGAGGGGAGGGGGGTAACTGGGAGCACTGGAGGGGGTCCCTGGGGGGGGATAACTGGGAGTAACTGGGGGGGGAGTCACTGGGAGGGGTGGGGGGGGAGCACTGGTGGTGACTGGGAGCACTGGAGGGGTCTGAGGGGGGTCACTGGCAGCAACTGGGGGGGTCACTGGGAGGGGAGGGGGGTAACTGGGAGCACTGCAGGCGGGGGGGGGGGGGGGGGAGTGTGTCCCTGAGGAGTAACTGGGAGTAACTGGGAGTAACTGGGGGATAACCGGGGGGGGGGGTCCCTGGTGGTGACTGGGAGCACTGGAGGGGGTCCCTGGGGGGGGTAACTGGGAGGCACTGGGAGCACTGGTGCTCACCGGTGTCCCCGGCCCGTGCCGCAGCGCCGCTGCCCCCCCCGCCCCCCCCCGCCTCCGCCTGGACGTTTCCGCCTCCCCCGAGTTTCCCCCCGCCCCGGGGCCGCGCGCGGTGCCCGCGGGGGGGCGCGTCTTCGTGCAGGTGCCGGGTGGGGGGCGGGGGGGGGCACCGGGACGGGCGGGGAACCCCCCCCGGGTCACACACACACCCTCCCCCGGTGACACCCCCCCGGGTCATCCCTCCCCCTCCCGGTGACACCCCCAGATCTTGCTGTAACCCCGGTCCCCCCCACCCCGATGCCCGCCCCCCCCCCCCCGGGCCCCATCACCCCCCCCGGGCCCTGCCCCCCCCCCCCACCAAGATCTTTCTGTAACCCGGCTTCCCCCCTCCCGTCATGTCCCCCCCACTCCCAGCTCCCGGTGCCCTTGTCCCGGCCCCCCCACTTCGTCCTCCCGGTGCCCCCCCCCCCCCCCGGTGACCCCGCTCCCTGTCCGACCCCCCCCCATCCTCCCGGCGTCCCCCCCGTCCCCTCGATCTCCCCCATCCCCCCTTTTCCCGTGTCCCCCCCGATCCCTGCGGTGCCCCCCGATCCCTGTGTGACCCCCCCGATTCCCCGGTCCCCCCGCCCCCCGGTGACCCCCTCCTTTCCCCGTCCCGCGTCCCCCCCTCCATGTCCCGCTCCTCATAATCCCCGCGGTCCCCCCCAGCCCCTGTGACCCCCCTTTCCCTGTCCCCCCCGTCCCAGGTCTCCCTCTCCCGCGCCCCCCCCGGCTGAGTTTCTCCCTCCGCCGCTGTTTCGTGTCCCCCCGCTCTTCCCCGCCCCCCCCGGGGCCCGATCCGGGTCCGGCCCCGGCCCCCCCCCCGCTGGTGGTGCTGCGGGGGGGCTGCTCGGCGCCGGGGGGGCGGCGGGATCAGGGGGGGGGCGCGCGGCGGAGGCTGCTCCTCTCCTTCCTCCTGCCCCCCCCGCTTCCCCGAACCGCTGCAGTTCCTGCACTGCCGCCTCCGCCTCTGCCGCGCCGGGGGGGGGCGAGGCCACGGGGATGGGCTGCCGCCGGTACGGGGCGGGGGGGGGACACGGGGCGGGGGGGGCACACACACGGGGGTGGGCTGCCGCCGGTACGGGCGGAGGAGGGGGGATTTGGAGGAGGGGGGCGGGACACGGGGTATGCAGCGGGAATAGGG